>NW_018024289.1:4380-7456 GCF_002006095.1 Pseudomyrmex gracilis
TGGTGTCGAATAAATCTGTGTCGAATCGAGCGGTGTCGAATCGTACTGTGGTCAATAGAGTATCACCCAATTTTTAGGTGTGCTGTCGTGTGGATGAATGTGATGTCGCGAATTTTACAATGAAGCGGAGGGTCATCGCTCGGAGGCTAGAAAGAGGGAATATATATATATGTATGCATGCGTGTCGCGAGAGTGTGTGTGAGGGGCCTCCGGCGGGATTCTACAAATGTAAGTGTGTCGGGTGCATGTGTAAGACGCCGATTTGTGGTATAGAAATCATTCTAGATCTATTTCTATAATCTCATGGATTTTTGCGGAACTTGGGGGGAATATAGAGTAAAAATGGTGNACAAGGACTAAGCGGATGTCATCTAGGTATGGAAATTTGACAGGGAAGAGTTTTTTGGATGGAGTGGTGGATATCAAGCGGAAGATGTCGGAAGGATCTGTTGTTAAAGGGTCAATTACAAAGGAGATTCTTTCAGGATTTGCTTTTCTATAAGTGGAGGCTAGTCGAAGGAAGTGTTGGAATTTAGGATCAAGCGGTGNGGTGGTTGATCGTGAGGAAGCGGAAGATTCATCATCCGCGGTTTCTTGCCTAGATGTAGAAGGTAGAGGGGAAGGAGAGCGAGGAGGAGGTGGAGGAGTCGGCACGGATTGCAGATCCGCGGGATTTTCTGCGGGACAAGCGGGTTCGGAGCATGTTGGAGAGGGGGAGCGAGGAGGTGAAAGCGCCGGATTGTTCGCGGGCGANACGGGAAGGATTAAACGTCTGCGAGAGGATCGGGGGTTACAGGCGAATAGAAGGGAGCTTCATATCACGAATCGTCGTGTGTATGTGTGTCTGTGTGTGTTTCTACGTGTGCGTGATCGTGGAAATGTATGTTAGTGTGTGTGTGTTGCGGATGCGTCGGTGAATGTGAGTGCGCGTGCGATAGATTTGTGTGCGTATCGGTGGGGTTTCTTATTTCATTGTCGTTGTTGCAATTGTTTCTTAATNTCTGAGGAGNGGTGACGGTGNTGGGCCTGGTCGGCTCCGCTTCGTTTAGCGCGAGCGCTGCCGCTCGACGTAATTTTTGGTTTTGTCGGTGCCGCCAGTGCCGGCGGTTGGAATGCGAACGGCGTGGTTCCACTTAAACGGGAGGTTCTTTTAGCAAATTATTATTTATAGCAAAAGTGTGAATAAGGTTAATATTCGGAACTGATTTCTCATTCTGCCGACATTATACTTGATCAAAGAAGAGTGATCTAAAAGGGGAGGCTAACTCTCTCTCTCTCTCTCTCTCTCTCTGCCGGATGCTATTTGCGATTGAAGTCGCGAATTGCTCTCCCGGCGAGGGTGGTCAAACAAGGAGCTGACTTCTCGGTCGGACGCTATTCACGACTAGAGTCGCGAACTGCTTTCCCGGCGAGTGTGGTCGTACAAGGAGCTGACTTCTCGGTCGGACGCTATTCACGACTGGAGTCGCGAACTGCTCTCTCTGCGAGGGTGGTAAAACAAGGAGTTGATTGCGGAGAAACAAAATAATATGATACTTCTAGGCGATTATGCGTTTCCGATAGGTTCCGAGTATTAACCTAGAATTGAATTCTCAAGTGGTGGAACTCCTGATTAAAATTTGTGGGTGGACTTACTACTTGCTGCGGACTGGTGATGTTGATTCTGGCAGTTGAGACCGGTGCGGCACTGTATTTCGCTCGGAGTTGCGGGTCAGCGGTGTCGATGACTCTGGGATCTCACTCTTTGCACTCACTGTCACTCACTTACTTTTTCTGTTCACTCAAATCTGCGGCTCTTCCTTTTTCTAGATACGCGGCGCGGTTCTTTTCTGATTCCGATTCCGAGAGCCCTGGCTTATACAATACAATTTTAAGTAAGCAAGGATTCTCCCAATCGAAAAACTCAGTTGAGCTTTGCTGATTCCTATTTGTTAATTAGTCGGTCGGGCGACTTGCGAGATCGCCAATCGGCGACGATCTCTCGCTTCGGTCGCCTCGTCCGATTTTTCGAAGAAGGAAAAAGGGACAGTGTTGTTTTCTCGACCACGCCGCATAGACCTCTTGCTGTTTGCTTATAATAAAAATGCCGGAGTTTCTATTTGCGCCGGCCGCTCTAATTTTTATAAGCGATGTTTTCATGACCCGGAAATATCCCGGTTTGTTTGGAAAGCTGCTCAAATACTAAATTTTTCTTGCACGTTATCTAAAATTTCGTGTTATTGCCAGGCGCGGTTTATCTTTTCGGGCGCCGATATAAGTCCCGTTTGCTCTCCTATCGTCTGGAGTTTAAGTTTCCAAACGATAGGAGACCCGTTCGAGTTTATTATTGTTTTTTTATTATTTACAAAAAAGGGTTCGCTATGCGCTGGCGCGTCGCGTCGCAGAAAAAAGGGGACCGTCGAGTCTCTAGGACGTAACATTTGAATATCGGTCTATATAATATATGTAGTGCATTACAATTGCAAAGTGTTCTTTACAATTAAAAATAAATTGTTATTTTTTTACTTATATTTTTTATACATTAATTAACAATTGGTAAAATTTCCTTTACGACGAAAGAAACCACCACTTTTTCGCGGTTTTNGTCGAGCAACAATATGTACGTCGTATAAATTGTTTTTAAAATATAGATACATAAAATATATTATTTATTAAGTATAAATATAATGGGAATATCAATCTAAATGAAAAAGTGTGTTTTGTGTCATTTCAATTTTGGTTTTTATTTTTACTAGGGAGCTTTACAAGTATTTCAGTATATTTTTCCATATATGTCTATAAAACATCTATTTAAAAATAAAACGTATATATTGGCTAAGAGTAGTATATTTATTATTTCAATAAAGAAAATTGATAAAGCTCGTAAATATACCAATAATAAACGATAACAAATGTCAATGAACGAGCAATAAGTAAAAAGGTACATAATATAATTCTACTGATAAATTCAAAAATACATAATAATAGTAACGCGAAACGTTTTGGTCTCCAATGGAGCCTTCTTCAGTCGCAATAACAGATATTAATACAAATTAGACGCAAGAAGATACATGTTTGAATTCGTAAATGGTTATAA
>NW_018024290.1:0-2579 GCF_002006095.1 Pseudomyrmex gracilis
GTTCCCATTTTTGATGGAACGAATATTCCAGTAGAATATTTTATTGAAGGATGCGAAGAAGCAAAACTTATATTGCCCAGAGAGGCTGAACAACAATTTACAAAAATTATAAGAACGAAATTAGTAGGCAAGGCGCGCAATGATATACTAGACCAGTATTTTAATAGCATAGGGCAATTAACTAAATACTTGAAAGAAATTTACGGATTGTCTAAAGATTTACATCAATTACAAGGCGAACTAGGATACATTTGTCAAGGAAACAAAGAAAATGTTATTAATTATACAAATCGTGTTAAAATTTTAAGAAAGCAATTATTTGAGGCATATGAGAATTCGCAAGGTAGTTTACACACACAGAGCGTTAAAGAAAAAGATATAATTCAGTATTTCATCAGGGGATTAAAACCAGAAATTGAACGGAGAATCTCTAAAAATTTAAACTTTCAGGAAACTATATTCGAGGCTTTAGAAATAGAAAGGGAACTTTGCGCAATGGCAGATCTACGGCAGGAAAAAAATCATATTATACACGAGAATAAACCTCAATCTTGTCAAATATGTTTTGAAGAAAATCATTTGGCTATAAATTGTAAGAACGCTAATCAAAATCNTAATAAATTTTACTCTCAGTCTGAACTAATATGCCAAATCTGTAGGAAGCTAGGACATAGCGCCGATAAATGTCGACGTCACAATTTATTATTTTATCAGTCTATAAACACACAAGAAGAGTCTAATATTTGTCAGTTATGTAAGAAATTTGGTCATAGTATTATAACATGTCAATTAAACGATAATAGAAATTTTCTCCTAAATAATCGCATAATTTGTCAATGGTGTGACAAGCCAGGGCATGTAGCTAACGATTGTTGGAAAAAACAAGTTAAAGAGCGTAGTTCTGAATTAAATCAAATTATTTGCCAGATTTGCAACACTTATGGTCACATTGCCAACAACTGCCGAGTAGATGAAATTCAATCCAGAAATAGCTTTCTTTCCCGTAAAAGAACGGACCATTTAATAATTAAAGATTGTCAGTTGCGTATCGCTAACAACGATCGTAGAGCAGTGAATAATCAAAGTAATGAGATGTCGCGTATGCATCATTCAAACTTCGTACCCACAACTAGCAACAAATCAGATATTCAGACTTATAAACACGAATCGAACTTACATCTTGACAAACCTAATCGCGAGCATATTAAACAAAAGAGAATCGAAGAGGAAAAAACAGTTCCTGCAACTACTATGTTAAACATGTCTGAGCCAAAATTAATTAAGAAAAATTTCGCATCTACTGATACTAGTGTTAAAAATTCAAAAATCTTTTTAAATTTACACGACAATAAGAATTCTCAAAACATTAATATTAATGAGAATATTGTAAGAAGAATCAAAACTAAGAAACGAACATCTCAAGTAAAAAATGAAAAGAAAATAAAGAAGAGTAACTTCAAGACCTGTGAGGAAAATGATTATCAAATCCTCACTAAAGTAATAAACAATCCTCAGGAAGAGGAAAAATACCAAATCACTCCTAAGTTAATGAAAATATCTTCTGAAGTCTTTGTTAAAAAACCCCTATCTAAAAACTTAAATAATTTCCGAATCTTTAACAGAAGTTTCCAAACTTCTCTAAAAAGTCCTTCAATTCTTCCTGGAAGAGTTAATTACCAAACTCTTTCAAAAATCCCTGGAGAGGGAAGTATCCAAACCTCTCTTGAATCCTTTGAATCCGATTGCGAGGATTTTAAACAAAAATGTAAAGGGAAAAGGTGGTTCCTCTCTAAGAAAAATAAAATTATCAAGATTCGGAACAAATATAAGAAGAGGTAACAAAGAGAGATTTATTTATTTATCTGACGAAGACCTTCAAGAAAAATAGCAAGGAAATTACTCAAGTTTCAATAAGAAAACTGCAAGTAGCAAAAATCAGAAGAAGTTATTCTCAAAAACACTTAAGGCATCACGAATAAACTCGCAGGCAATGATAGATAAATTTATGCGAAAACGAAAGTCAAAACACAAGGGTAATATTATAGAAGAATCGTCAAAGGAACCAAAAAAACAATTAACACTTCAAACCAGAGATACGGATTCCATTTATTTATCACCGGAAAAGTACAATATAAACTCGATTATGCCGNCTACAGATCCAGTAAATTCTGAAGAAATCAAGCATAAAATAAACGACCAGATAAACGTTTGTAAGTCCAACATTTCCAGTCTAAAANACGTCAATTCAACTTATCTGCTACCAGAATCTCATGGAAAGAAAGAAATAAGAAATGATAATTTGAAATCCGATCTTCTCAACATCAAAGACTACGAAAAATCTATCTCAAGATACAAATGCTTAAACAAAAAAACCTTCCATTCNGCATCATCCACATGGAAAGAATCTTACACGTCACCCACAACATTGCCTCACGGAGAATCATCTCGTCACGAAGCAACTATGTTCAACCAGACGCAAATAGCGAACCAAGGTCCAAAAATCAGCCGAACAAGAACGCAAGTAAATTTTGAAGAAACAAGAGATAACGCCAGGGCTACTAAGAGAAGAACCGATCCAC
>NW_018024290.1:4395-7567 GCF_002006095.1 Pseudomyrmex gracilis
AATAAATCTGTGTCGAATCGAGCGGTGTCGAATCGTACTGTGGTCAATAGAGTATCACCCCATCTCAACCTATCTGCAAAAGAATTTATTTACACGAAAAACCAATTGCTCCAACTGCATCATTGCACCAAGAGAAAGGACGCTTATGCACGTCGCAGCTAAACATTCCTGACACGAGATAAGGAATAACAAATTACCAAACCCCTTGAACATTGAAAGGATCAACGAGTACAAACCAGAGCAAGACTCAAGCACTTTATCCTTTCCAATGTGGCATTTAATAAAGACGATCACATAGCTGCCGTTATCAACTAAGTTTTATTATGCATGCGTGTGTATGTATGTGTATGTATATGCACATGTATGTATGTAGATGTGTATGTATATGTATGTATATATATATGTTGACAAAAAACTATACAAAAGACAAAGGTTCACTAATCTTCCAAAACAATATGCAACACGAAAAATAATATAGAAATAAAACTAAGAGCGCATAATGTTATGAATCACTTATTATTGAAACGAATAGTGATAAAAATTATAGTACTAAGGAAACTATAATAAGTAACGGTTAGAAAAAAATTATAAGAAGGATGAAAGAAATGATCTTCGCGATTGTATTCTTACACCAAATCACACTTTTTCGTGTGTCACACACGAGAGTACTTACATAAATTAAAAGCACATGTAAAGATCAATTACTCAATTCTCAAACCAAATCTTCTTTCCTCCTTTTTCTAAGAGAAAAGCGAGAGACGACCGCCAGCCATTAGCAACCCGAATCTTGAAACCTTGCAAGAAAAAGGGCACCCTTTTTTCTTCCCTTTGCAAATGTTGGGCACCCCCAACATTTGTCTAACGCGGGGGGTGTTACGTCCTGGGGACGTAACACCCACCTCCACGGGCCCCTTTTTCTTGCAACGTGACGCGCCAACATACAATAAATTCCTTTTTTTTCGCAATAAATAACACAAACGGACTCGAACTTCGACGCAATAGACGCGCATATAGAAATCGTGTCGACGCCCGAAAACAATAAACCGAGCCTAGCCACGATCTTACAAATTCCTCCGTAGACAATAGCGAACAGAAACTTTTATTATTGTCTAAACATCCCGAGCAACTTTCCAAATAAACTCGGTTATCTCCGGGTCAAAGAAATACATCCTATAAAATTTAGGACAGCCGGCGCAAGTAAAGATCTGTCGCCACGAGTAATTACATACAAAAGGTTTATCACTCGATAAATATCGAAGGGTCTATGCGTTGTCGAAAAGACAACACTCTCCCTTTTTCTTACCCCGAAAAATCGGACGAGGCGACCGAAGCGAGAGATCGACGCCGATTGGCAATCTCGCAAGTCGCCCGACCGATAATTAACAAATAGGAACCAGCAAAGCTCAACTGAGTTCCCGATTGGAAGAGTCCTCGCTTACTAAAACAGTATAAAAACCAGGGCTCTCGGAATCAAAAACGCAGAAAAAACCGCGCCGCGTATCCAAAAAGACCCGCAGATTTAAGTGAGTGAGTAAGTGAATGCCAGTGAGTGCAGAGAACGAGATCCCAGAGGATCGACACTGCCGACCTGCAACGGGCTAATCACAACGCCGCACCGGCCTCAACTGAAATCGCACCATCAGGAGCAGCAAGTATTAAGCCCTCACTATTATATATACGGAGGTTCTACTTCTCGCGAAACAAAAAAAACTGACATCGCGATCGACTTTCGGAGATATCGAGAAACGGACAAATAATCAAATATATAAAAATTCGGAAGGGCTACTCGCGGTATATAACCGTCTTGGGCGGCGTCCGAATCATCGGAAGGGCTACTCGCGGTATATAGCCGTCTCGGGTGGCGTCCGAATTATTTCTTTTTCCTTTCTAAATCACGGAAACAAACAAATCTCGCTTATCTCCGAATATCAATCTTAGAATCATGACACATCCAAATNTATTCCTATCGTTATTTCCATTGAAACTTAAGAAATGAAACAAAACCAAATTTATCCAGATACAAATCTCTGAGATGATTTAAATTGTATAAACATGGGTTAAGAGACTGGCTACACTAAAGAACTCGCACTCTCTTTTTTTCTCACACTCTCGTTCTAGCGTGTAGATTACATTATACGAAACGATTATATGCTCCTTTATTGTATTAATTTCTGCATGTCTGTTATTAATTTATTGATTTAGATTTTTCAATAAATATAACTACTTTATAATGTGTGGAATCAATCTAAAGAATTATTCTCTGTTATTCTTCTTTCCGAACAACTCACTTTCACTTCCTCGTTAAAATCGCCAGGTCCCGTCCTTGGTAAATGAGATTTGCGTCTCAGACCTAAAAAGGGACCAACGAGCGAGTGTTCGTTAGACAGAGTAAGATCGGCGTACGTCGTTGACCTGTCAACGAATATAAACAAACTCGCTCGACTCTCTCGCTGCAGGACTTCCGTGTCTACTGTAGAGAGAGATATGGAAAACGACGCGTTTACTGTTGCGTCACACCACAGCCCGACCGTATCCATGGGCCAGGACGTAACATTACTATAGACGAGATATCTCGCCAACACGATGTCACTTACGCGACGCTGTAGACGAGATATCTTTTGTTACAACTTTCGTTACTTGAAAGTGCTATAGACGAGATATCTCGTATACTTTAATTTGTCATCTAAAAATTTAGAATAAAGAATCTATTTAAAGACATTTTATTCATATCTCGTCCATGACACAGCACAATAAAAATTTCGACGCGAGATATCTCGTCATTAACGTTATCTCAAGCGACATTGTAATGGAAAGATATCTTGTTCTCGGTAACAAAAAAATTAATCAAATGAATAAATAAACAGACTTATTATCGACACATCTCGAGATTAGAATTATTTAGTTTGATTAGCAAAACAATGCGAGTAATCGGTCGTAATTTGCTAATCAAAATGAAATATACACGTTTTCGCGATCAACCATCCTTATTTTTTATCTGCCATTATGAATATGCTATAATATAGGGTGATACTCTATTGACCACAGTACGATTCAACACCGCTCTATTCGACACAGGATTATTCGACACCAAATTATTCGACACCGTACGATTCGACACCAGATTATTCGACACCGTACGATTCGACACGAAATTATTCGACACCGTACGATT
>NW_018024291.1:0-1220 GCF_002006095.1 Pseudomyrmex gracilis
GTGTTCATTAAACATGGTTTCTGTTTCTTCCAATTGAAACTGAAGATTGTTTAATTTGTTTAAACACATATCTTNATGAGTACTTGGCCAAATGATTTTAGAATAAAAATAATTATTGGNTTTTGACCACGTCAAAGCGTCAAATACTTTGTTTACATTCACTATTGTTTTCCACATAACTTTTGATTTTGTGGGTACACTTCTTATCCAAAATATACAATTCATGATTTATGTTAATCGCATCAGTGCTAGAACATATTTTATCAAAAGTCTGTTGTAAAGGGAGTGGCAAATGAAACGTTCTACCTTTGACTTTTTGTATCATTTGTCGTTGTGGCAATTGTTTGTTTATAACAGCTTCTATTTTAACAACAGTCTGAAAAGCTTTAGCTCTTTGTATAAGAACACTTTCAAATAAATTAAGAGACGATATTACTTCAGGCACGTCATCTACAAAAAGAATATTTAAAATACAATATGCAGGCATAACACCAAATTTTGCCAAATTTTCGAACACAATAATTGCATATATATTGCNGATCAATTTTCCATTGTTTTACGTAACTCATCAAATCTCTCCAAGGTGCCACATCTATTTGTTTTCAAACAGTATTTAGTTCACAAATATTTCTTTTGTAACACAGCCTTTCACATGATACACAAACATATCGTGGTAAATCCATACAACGTCTACTCAGGGCTNTAAATGCACTATGATATTTAGCAATGATGTCGTCGTCACTTAAAACAGTAATAGATTGCTGCTGTTTGTGTATATCTGCTTTTTCTTGTGCCAAAGAAACAATTTCCTTTAATGTATCTGAATCAACACAAGTTAAAGCTCTGTCTAAATTTACAAGTTTTTGATAAACACTTTTAAGGTGATAAATCAAACGTTTCATATTTCTCACTTTTGGAAAATGAGGTGATAACAATTGAAGTGGAATGCACATTGCATTACAAAGACTTGATGTAATATAGCAACTATGCGCATGATCTAACTTTTTATTTGAAGTTCTCACAGTACAATTAAAAATAGCTTGTATCAATTTTGGTACGTTCTTTAAAGTACATATATTTATTATTTCAAAAAGTTTTTCATAATAATTCATCAGAAATGGATCATCAGTTTTGCACGAATCATTACACAACCACGATATTTTCGCTTGCCCTTGTATTAAGAACAACACATTTACCACTTGTCCTTCCCTATTTATCAC
>NW_018024291.1:2755-4244 GCF_002006095.1 Pseudomyrmex gracilis
CAGCCGTACGTGACCTGCAAACAAAAAATTTGAATTTGAATATACATATTTATATGTCTCAAAAATTTGGACATAGCTCAAGTGTAAAAATATATTGAGTTAATAAAATATAAGTTAAATTAAAACAGCGATGGTCCGTATTCTGTACGCGTGATTTTGAGTTGTGAAAGAAATATTTTCAGTTGTGAAAATCAATTAACCGCAAGAAGCTGTGTCAGATGCCACTTGCTTGTATACTCTTGTTACAAGATTGCATGAAGTAAGCCATTGTTATTTACACTTAAAAATCGTACACACCTACACGGTGCAAAACTATCGCTTTTTACGCGTTTATTGGGTCATATTACAAACTAGTATATGACTTTTCTGTTCACATTTACCCAATCAATCTTTACACTTCAGCTCTGTGTTTTTAAACACTCTTTATATGTGTGTATATTGGGTTGTTCAAAACGTAATTTCGTCTTTTTTCACGAAAAACCGACAATTTTTTTATAGTATATAAATATTTTATTTAATTTGAAAAATGTTTTTCAAAAGTAACCTTGAAATTTTAGCTGTCAAAATATATAATGACATTATAATTTAATTAGCTGATTAAAAATAGAACTAACGACACTTGTGGAAAAAACAAAAATACTTTTCCAACCATCTATATTATACAAGGTGTCTGTAAAATTTTGACATAGCCGAAGTATGGAGATAGATTGAGTCAAACTGAATATAAAAGTTATTTGCCAGTTTGCAAAATTCGCAATAGTTAATGAGATACAAAGTAATAAATGTGTGCCAGTGAGCACGTAAGAAGCGATGGTCNTGACTCTATAGGCGTATGTGATCTCTTGCGTACTGCCAAATATCAGCTGATACTGCGAGATTAGCCGAGTCACACGCCGCGCTCGCTTGTTCATTCCGCCTCTCGTTGCTCTGACAGTAACACACCTACGCCTACAGAGTCAGGACCATTGCTTCCTACGCAGTTATTAACACATTTATTACTTTGTATCTCATTAACTATTGCAAATTTTGCAAACTGACAACTAACTTTTCTATTTAGTTTGACTCAATGTATCTCCATATTTTTGGTGTGTCAACATTTTACGGACACCCTGTATATATATACATATACATGTATTTCATGTATGTACATATTTTATATATACACATATATATATATATTTGCTACATATGTATACGTATAAAATATATGCCACGTAATTGATTAAAAACAACATATACCTTATATATTTTTTCTCTTACGTCGTTTTTAATTTTTTCCTTTTTTTTTCTCTAACTGCAAAAAATAATACTATAATATTAACATACAAAGATGTTTTTTTGGGTTTGTGCTCCGCGTTAGTGTCATTTTAATACCGACGTTTCGTGAACATTACAGCTCACTTCATCAGGGTTTGAAGAGCAGCCTGATACTGAGATGCTCTTGGTCAGGTGTCCATTTTTTATAGCGCTAGATTGAAGTGGAAGGGGA
>NW_018024291.1:11364-12761 GCF_002006095.1 Pseudomyrmex gracilis
AAAAAAAAGAAGAAAAATATTTACAATAAAGGAAAATATATGTACATTAAAAAATGAGTTTCAGTAAAAGTGATTTAATCAGCGGTGCTTGAAAAGTGAGTTTATCAAATTTGCAAGATACTTATTCAGATTCGGAAAAATATTTACACCACGNAAAGTCGCTTTCTTACGAAACAATGATTTAAACAGCGATGCTTTGAAAAGTGAGGTTTGTCAAGTTTGCAGGATATTTATATTACAGTTTCAGAAAAATATTTACACCGTGAAAAGTCTCTTTCTCACGAAAAAGTGGTTCGAGCAGCACTGCTTTGAAAAGTGAGTTTTACCAAGTTTGCAGGATATTTATACAGATACGGAATAATATGTACATCACAAAAATGTCGCTTTCTTACGGAAAAGTGATCTTTGATGATCGGCCGGCCTTCTTTGCTAGGCGTAGTACGGCGCCGCTGTGCGCTTGTTCTCCTGAAACGGATTAAGCGGAAAACCGATTTGCCCAGCAGAGAATACAAGATTCCCCTGGAACGGAGCGGAGCGGAAGAGCCGGTTTGCCCGGCGGAGAATACGAGATTTCCCTGGAGCGGGTCTAGCGAAATGCCGGTTTTCCCGGCGGAAAATCAGAGATTCCCCGAAACGGAGCGGAACGGATGCCGGTTTACCCGGCGGAGAATCAGAGATTCCCAGGAGCGGAGCGGAACTTAGAGTCGCTGTCGGTTTGCCCGACCGAGAAGGANCTTCTCTAGGTGCTTCTCTCAAGATCCGAAGATCGGAGCAGATCTGATCTTCTTGATTTTTGGCCCGACTTTTATATCCGCAGTTTTCCGCGGGCAAGGTTGACAAGATGCGCGGAAAACACTTGTTTGTTTGTTACGCTGGTTGTTTCTTGGTGCGGCGGGACGCGCGGTGCGGGCGGCGCGCGTGCCGCTTGTTGACGCNGAGAAACGCGCAGTGAAGGCAGCGCGCAGGCCGCTTGTCGACGCGGGAAGCGCGCAGTGCGGGTGGTACGACGTCAGCGTGTATCTAATACACGCTGCAATTTGTAAAACGTTTATTTGGCGCTATGCGTTGTTATTTGGGCCGGGACAGATGGTCGGTCTCGGCTGTAACAATTTCCATCGTTACAGGTTAATTTAGTTTGGCTTAACCTAATATTAGTTATACCAAAAGCATCTATATATACTATTTGCAAAAGCATTTTCAGCTTTAAGAAGAGAGAGAAGTTTTACACGTTGAGTGCCATACTTGAATTTTGCTTTGGATATCCACTAAAAATAACGTGAGCATCCATTAGATGTTTCCAATTTCCATCATGGATGTCTAATAAATGTCCATTGGAGTGTTTTGTTCTGTATGGTTGTATATGTAAATCGTACACTATAATCAAATAACATAATAGT
>NW_018024292.1:0-1459 GCF_002006095.1 Pseudomyrmex gracilis
GAGGGGAAATGCGTTATGCACCCCCGCCCTGTGGGGATTTGGGCGGGGAGTGTGGGACTCGCACCCACTAAAACCCCTCGATGGCCTCCACCGGACATAGTGGGGGAGCCTGTGGCAGCCGCGAGGCTATTACGTCTCCAGGCCCCCCCGAGTCTCAGACGTGCCCTCAAAGGACAACGCCTCCTATCACCGTTGCCTTTGGGGTTGCGGCAGGAGGAGGGGGCCATAGCCCTCCTCAAGCCGCCCTTTCCTGAGGACTTGTGCAATAGCAAGGCAAGTTCCCCAACTTGTCCCACCAAGTCCCCGCCCCCCGTGACCAAAGTCAGGGGGGGTCAATGCAATTCTTTGCACCACTTACCCGAGACCAAGCAACCCTTTGACGGGAGCTGGGTCCGGGGGTCACGCCCGAGTCGTAACCCCTCCACCTCGAGCGCGGGAACTGCCTCCAAGCCGAGCTTATTTGCTCGACTTGGAGGACTTAGGTCCCGGCTTGTGTCTTCCCGGTGAAGGGGAGGTTGACTTACCTCCCCTCTGCCGCTTGGGGGAGGGCTCCTTAGTGGAGCCCTCCCCTGAACCCGGCGCTTTTTGCGCCGCACCTTTCATCGCCCGGGAACCAGCGACCTTACGGTCTCTGGTCCCGGACGCCTTTCTTTTGGGGAGAAGGGCAGGCACCACGCCGTCTCTACTCCCCTTTTCTCCGGTCTCCGACTGTTCCCGGGGACCGGGGGGCTCCTTGCTTGGGGCGGAGGCCCCAGTGGCTTCCCCCCTTTCTCCCACGGCGGGCTCTGCGCTCTCGGAGGGGGCAGCCGCGGGAGGGACCTCCTCCCGCTCCTCGCCCTCCTCCGGCCACAGCCGGGTCAGGCTCTCTACCGGGGAAAGAAGATATACCCCCTCTCCGTCCTCCTCCCAGCCGGAGGAGTCGCCGCCGGACCTGGCACTGCGGGCCCGCCGCTTCCTCCTCTTTTTTGAGGAAGAGACAGGCTTCGTCCCCTCCCCACCTTCCTTGCCACCGGGTGGCAGCGGAGGCGCCGGAACTCCGGCGCTCCGCCTGGTGGCTGTTGTCCTTTTTGGGATGGGGGCGCAACTTGCGCCGCCCATCCGGTGGTTTGCTGGCTGCCCCCGGCTCGCACACAAAGTGCACTTGGGAGCAGCCCTGCATGCGATGGCGAGGTGACCACCCTCCCCGCATTGGTAGCACGCCGTGCTCCGGTCTACACTGGAGCATTTGCGTGCCCGTACTTGAGGCACCGGTAGCACTGCATACGCCGTGCCGCCAGTGCCTCGACGGGGAGGCTGAATCACCCCACCTCTACCCTTTTCGCCCCTACTACTCGCCGGGCCGCCCTCAAGGGCATACGGGCCCATAAGGTTCCGTACCCGACGGGAGAAGAGCGAACCAGCCCAGTGCGAACCTCACTGGGCTGGCATCCACCTGCCGCCGCTAATGCGGCGGCAATGT
>NW_018024292.1:2204-3787 GCF_002006095.1 Pseudomyrmex gracilis
CTCCGCTCCTCCAGGCCCGGGTACCTGGAGGAGCATACCACCGTTGGCCGCCCGTTTTATCCGGAGGCCGGAAATCCCGACCTCCTTTAAATCAACGGCGGCCGCCGCCTTCCTCATCGCATCGGCATAACTGCCGCCCTCCCCCACGGTAAGGAGGACGGCAGCCCCAGTGGGGACTCTGCCGAGCTTTGCTTTCTCCGCCGCCCCGGAGCGCTGATTCGCGCCTACGGGAGCCGCGGGAGGGCGCCGTTTTTCTTCGGGAGGAGGAGGTTCTTTCCCCCTCCTTCGCGCCCTGCGCCCCACCACCGTCGCCCATGTGGTCGGGGCGGGATCGGCGGGAGGTGCGCCAGAGGTCTGAGAGGCGAGCTCTCTCCTAATGAGAGAGACAATTCGCCCCTCCATGGCCTCTCCGATTTTGTCCGCCAAAAGGCGGACACACCTGTCTTCCGGGAGGTCCAGAGGGGAGCCTTCCTTTAGGGGCTCAGAAGCTCTACCCTNTGTTTGGACCCCCCGAGAGTCCGTCTTCGGCGGCGGGGTCGTCGCCGTCGTCGCATGCGGAGCGAACGCAGGTCCACCGACCTGCGTCCCGCAGTCCGCGACCTCCTTNCTCGACGCGCCTACGAGGGAAAAACCCTTCTTGTAGGCCGCGTCGAGCATCTCCCGTACTTTTTTATACCNNGAGGACATAATCCTCCCGGCCTCTTTGCTGAGTCGGAGCTTTTCTTCTAGCGTCCTGATGCGCTCATCCACGCGCGCGCCAGGCCCGGACAGCTCCGACTCTGCCGCCTCTATCGCCACATAGGCGAGGGCAACAATGCCTTCGCCCAGTCCCTTTATAATGGCCGCCACCTCCTTTAGGATCTTGACGTACCGGCCGGCAAGATTTTTGGAGGTGGTGGCCACCTTCGTCACGGCCTCCGCGGCTGTGTGCGTTTTTTGCACCATTTCAGCCGCGGAGGCCATCGGGCACGTGAGTCTGGAGGACGGTAGCCGAGTGGTGTCGCGCCAGCACTCGTCCTCCAGCTCAAGGACCGCCTCCTCCCGCCTCGCATCCGAAACACGCTTCTCGGCTGCGACTAAACCGAGAAACTCGGCGGCGGTCGGCGGTCTTCTCACTCCCCCACTCGTACTGGGGGGTGGTGTGGAGGCGTCCTCCTGCACCTCCATGTCCGAATCCCCAGATGGAGGTGGGGACCCGGACAAGCCAGCGAATGCTGGGGAACGAGTACGCTCCTTCGCCGGCTTCTTCTTTTGGTCACCCCCAGGAGGGGCGCCACCGGTGCTACCCCCCGTAAGGGAGACCGACGCCCCAAGCATACGTCGCGCACCAAGCGCGAGTACGTCGGAACGTGCCTTCGCAGTCGTTGGTTTCGCCACTGCCCCTGCGGTGCAGGCAGTGGGTAGCCCATGGCTCGATGACGACATGGGGGTGCCTGGGACGGCAACACCCNCACGCCGGGCCCTGAGTGTCCGATCACTCTGGGCCGGTACGTCCATCTCTTCTTCTGAACTCATATCCATATGTTTAAGAAGAGTGGTTTAATTTCGGAGTTTTCCTTCTCCTAGGCCGGCTGCCCACACAG
>NW_018024292.1:5067-7792 GCF_002006095.1 Pseudomyrmex gracilis
ATTTCTATATACATGTATATACATAAAAAATATATATAAATTATAGTAAATAAATTTTAATACTTGTTTTCAAATATTTTATTATTTAAACAATGTATATGTTATGTAATCTATAGTATATAATTATACATAATATAATAGTTCTGTAAAAGATGACAATTTTTCTATTAAAGAAACTGAAAACTTTAGCAAATAATTTGATTGCGCTAATCGACACNAAATGTTAAGTTTTGTTCTTTCCATTAATTATTTGGTTAGCATAAGCAAAACGTGTATCGACAATCAAAACGTGTGTACCAAATGTTTTGATTGCTGTTAAAAAAATAATTTTGTCAGTGTAGAAAAAATTTGCNACTTACTCTTGTATTAAAACATCTGTTAAAATTGAATGATAGATTACTTAATAATATTTCATTAACTGATGAAATTTTACTCGGACCAAGTGTTTCTACAGATTCTATATATTCTCATCCTTATTTTACTTTGTTCAAACAATATTTATCANAAACTTACACAATTATTGTATGAATTAAAATGGAGAACACTTTATTAAAGCTACAATTTGTAATAAATTTAAGTATAATAGATGTGTTACCTGTTTTGGTATTATTCATTTTATTTTGTTTATCTCAAACAAAAAAACCGTTTTTTGTTTTACAAGTCTTACAAAACACTTGGTTTTTCGAGACATTTATACGCCTATCGCGTATCGATATCGTTTCGTTAACTACACAATAGAAAACTTTAAAATTCAAATCGATTAATAATAAGTGTAGCGTTACTTTATTAGTAAAATCGAATGATGCCTATTATTATGTAATACATGAATAAACCGGTTTTTGGTTTGTAAGTCTTAGAAACACTTGATTTTTCGAGACATTTATATTATTATCGCGACTTATTTTGTTAACGACACAATGGAAAATAAATTTATGGAAGAGAATTAAATTCTCTACCAAAAATATATTTGCGAGTAATATATTTTTAGCCAAAGAAATTTTTTGGTTATAGGAACCCTAATGGAAAGAACCAAATTTTTTGATTGGAACAATCAAACATTTGGTTGATTATATATTGACCAAATTATCTGGTTTGATTTACCAAATTTTGGTTATTTCAACAAAACTGTTTTTTCAGTGAGATCGACAATCGTGGCACACGATGAAGATTCTCTCATCAGATCATTAATTATTACTAATTGTGCACAGTGAGGATCGTTGAAATAATCTTCCGTTTGAGGCAAGCTTTCGCAAAATTCACTTCTAGTTTTCTTTTCTGCAGTTATCGCTGTGTGATTCTACGTCGTTTTGCAACCAATGATATGTTTCTTGCCGTTCAGCATAATAAAACAAAATTTTCTCGAAATGCACATTGGCCATTACAGGTAAACATCAAAGAAACGTTTTTACAAAAATTGTTTTTTCGCAGCCTGTAGGCCCGCAAACGATAAATGTCCACGGGTGTTTCCAACGTACGTCCACATTAAGGTTGTATTGAGGGTAAGATACAAGATATGCCAGATTATTCGAAATTTGCCAGTCAGTAGATAATATTAAAAAAAGAAATTATGCAAAATTTCAGCTCCTTTGCGAGTCTTGTTAAAAAGTTAGTACGATTTTAATTTAACACGAGTTCTTATGGGATTTCACGATATTCTGATATACATTACAAAATAACTGTAGAAGTAGATATGCCATAATTTTGAAACTTTTTGCAGTTGTTAATGAATATCTTAAAAACAAATTCCATTTGAAAAAATAGTCATTTCGAGAATACCACATAGAATATAAATTTATATTTTGTTAAAATTAATAGAAATATATATTTAATATACATAAAACAATTGTATTTGTAATTTTATACATCAATTGTTACGTTTTAATAACCTTTTATAATTAATATATTTCTAGTTTTTCATTTATCTTACGTTGCACGTAGGGTATAATCCTACTCAAAAATATCAAAAGTGAACATCAAAAGGGCACAAAATATACGTAAACTTTTCCGTAGTTATTAAAAGTATATAATAAATANTTTTTAACTTATTTTAGTACAAATAATACTTTTCCACCAAACAATTATTATCTAAATATTAAAATAGGTTCGGTTTACGCTATGTTTTTTAAACTTTTGACTGAGATCTTACCCTGAATACAATCTTAAAGAATGAACGATTTGTCTATATTCAGTGCTACATAAAACTTTATTAAAAAGAGGTAGGGGGAGATGGTAACAGGGGTACCATCATTCTAGCAGAGAATTTGAATACAGTGTATGCTCGAAATGACTGTAAAGAGGTATACTATATACAATCGCTTTCGACGAGGTATAACGGCCTTCTTTTTTGCCATTTTGATTAAAACTCAATAAAACAGATTTTTGTACAATATTTGTAAGAGAGAATATCAGAAACTATAGAATTAGTATTGTGAAAAACTAGAAAATAACTAGAAAAGAAAGAAAAAAGCTCATATTACTTTTATTGTTTTTATTGAAAAAATACTAAAAATAAACGAGGCGTACAGCGGAGGAGGTAAAAAAAGCAAAAATAATTTTTTATTATTCTATTAGGTTGTCAAGTATGAAATGGAGCAAACTTCATATCCTTGATTTCAATCGCGTATAACTTCACTTTGGTGCAATCTTTTGATATAAACTTGTTCTTGTTTAAAAGGTACATTATTCCTCTTTCATAATCTCTTTTAATATTTAAAAAATATTGAAT
>NW_018024293.1:0-2163 GCF_002006095.1 Pseudomyrmex gracilis
ATATAAACGGCCGAAGCGACCGGTCCGGACACACATTCTGTCTCTGAGATTCATCCTGTTCAGTTCGCTTCGCGAAAACGTCAGTTCGGAATAATTCTTTTCAGTCGGGACTTAGAATATTTCAATTTTTTTTGTGTCGGGACATAAAATATTTTTATTACTTCCAGTTAGAACTTAGAATCTTTTAATTTTTTCCAGTCAGGACTAAGAATATTTTAATTATTTCCAGTTAGAACTTTTAATTAGGGGGGTATTTGGGATTTCTCATTAACGAAATGCAAGTATAGCATCCAATATGAATTTTAGAATTGTTATTTCAATTCGAATTTCACGTGTAAAAATTTACATGTGAACACGTATATATGGATATATATACACATATAATTTCCGCACACCACCTAGCGAACGGCTCTCATGACCCCGAATATATATTTATCAGTTTAGAAACTTCAGAGTCTGAAAAGATTCTTTAATTGTTTAATTCACGCTGGAGGAAGATGGCGTTGTTCAAATATATATACACATGAATATTGCAAGAAGAACTCCAAGTGCCTCGGTGGCCGAATAGGAAAGGCGACGGCACGGAAAGCCGGAGATTCCAGGTTCGACTCCTGGCCGAGGAGGTTTTTTTGCAATATAAATTTACTTTCAATTAAGGGGGTATTTGGGATTTCTCATATACGAGATGCAAGTATAGCATCCAATATGAATTTTAGAATTGTTATTTTAATTCGAATTTCACGTGTAAAAATTTACATGTGAACACGTATATATGGATATATATACACGTATAATTTCCGCACAACACCTAGCGAACGGCTTTCATGACCGAATATATATTTGTCATTTTAAGTTCATGTAAAATCCATCGTAACGTCATTGAACTTGTACAACTGAGTGAAAATTTTAGTATGCCTAATACTAATAATGGCAAATTGCTAGTTATCAAAGATTGTGAGGATAAGGTAAGATTTTATAATAAAGAAACGGCAGAATTTTTAAGACCGCATTTTATTCCAATTTTGACTACTAATTTGTGTACATCAAAAAAAATGTGTCATGGTAATAAGAAATTATTATCCAGACAAAGGCGTGTTTTCATTTTTATAAGAAAACTCACCCAGATATTATATTTATACGTGCTGACAAGGATAATGTGACCGTTGCTGGTGATAAGTCTATGTATTTAGCAAAGATAAATAGTATGCTCAACGATCGCTTTACGTACTTTATTGGCAATAAGAACCCTATGAAAACCATTAAAAGATCTCTTAATAAATTATTAAGAAATTGGATTCACAGAAAATATATTACGGATTTAACTTAGAAAACTATTAAATCTAGTGATGGTTTGTCACCTCGAGCCTACGAAATACCGGAAAATCATAAAAAAAAAATTCGTTTAAATTAATTGTTTTTTCGATTAACACACACACACACACACAACTTTTTCTACATCAATTTGCTGAATACTTACATAAATTGATCTTTAAAAGCATACCATGTACTAATAGTCATGTTGAGAAAATAGTTTTGATTTGATTAACAAATTGAGGGGTTCCACAATGCGACAAGGTCACGTACTTGTGTCGTTGGATGTAATTTTATTTTTTACGAATATTTCTATTGATCTAGCTATAAAAAGTAATAAGATTAGATGGAAATATATAAGAAAAAACACAAAAATTCTTTTAGATAAATTTTTAGAAGCTATTTATTTTGTATTGACACATCCAAATTTGTTTTATTTGCTAATGTAATTTATAAACACAGGTTCAAAATGCTTATGGGTCCCACATTATCTTCGATTATTGCGAATATTGTGATGCAAAATTTGGAGAAATCAGTGTTAGCTAAATTAAATTCCGTCTATTTATTTTAGATATGTTGACAATATTATTTTAACAGCACCTTGTGATTATGTATCATCATTCTTAGACATGTTTAACAATTATAATACTAGATTACAATTTACAATTGAGATTCAAAACAACAATATTTTAAGTTTTTTAAAAGTCAAGGTCTTAAATTTGAATGGGAAAGTATGTTTTAAGTGGTACCATGATCTACTTGGGGTGACACTCTATTGACCACAGTACGATTCGACACCGCTCGATTCGACACAGATTTATTCGACACCAAATTATTCGACACCGTACGATT
>NW_018024293.1:2583-4387 GCF_002006095.1 Pseudomyrmex gracilis
CGTACGGTGTCGAATAATTTGGTGTCGAATAAATCTGTGTCGAATCGAGCGGTGTCGAATCGTACTGTGGTCAAA
The DNA here is from genome assembly GCF_002006095.1 of Pseudomyrmex gracilis. Lineage (NCBI taxonomy): Eukaryota > Metazoa > Arthropoda > Insecta > Hymenoptera > Formicidae > Pseudomyrmex > Pseudomyrmex gracilis. Next base: position 2,659 of record NW_018024293.1, read on the forward strand.
CGGAACCCGCCCATCTACTTGTTCAAGTAAATATTGAAACTTTTTTTTGTTTTTTCCAAAATCACAAACAATTGGTACTATATTGAGCATGGTGGATGGACTAATGTTATTATCTGACCTTTGTTTCCAAGAGAATAATTTTAAATTTATGATTGATGTGTTACTTAAAATAGATTAACATTTATATTTTATTTTTAAGACTAAAGAACAAAATCAAAGTCTTAGTTAATGATAAATTAAATCTAAATACTGTCACCAATTCCACTCTTTTATCAGGTGATAATATAAAAAATGTCATTTATTTTGTTGTTCCTTATTTGATTGGTTTATCGGATTCTTTCAGTTAGGTTTTTAAAAAATTTAATAAAACATTTTTGGTATTTCAAAGTTTGAATAAATTGAACAAATTTATAAAAGTTTCATAAGACGGTAAAGAGCATGATTAAAATAAAAATGTAGTGTACCAAATCAATTGTAACAACTGATATGTGTCCTATGTTGGACAACCAAAGAGAATGTTAAAAACAAGAATTACTGAGCATAAAAATTAGCTTATCAGAATTTCAAATGTTGCTTCTGTTGTTACCGAACATCGTTTCGAAACTTTATCATAATTTTAATTGGGACGATGTTACACTTTTAAATACTGAAAAACTATTTTAGTAGAATTTTTTTATTAGATATTGATTTGTTTCAGAAATGCTTTACATTGAAGTGCAAGATAATCTCATTAACGTAATGTCGGATACAGATAGTATAAAACCTTATTTCTTTTTTTTGGAATTGTTCAAATCAAAAGTTTAGACCGCTGCTTTTGACTGGTTTGTTGTAAACATGATTCTGTGTTTTGTCTATGTAAATGACAGTTTTAAAGAATAGATATAAGTGGGGATAACTCTATATATCTTTACATTGTAAGGATTACACGTCAGTACACAGTTTCTTTCTCTTATTCATCTTTATATAAGTTGGTATGTGTTTTACCTGTGTTTAATAATGCTGTGATTTCACGTGTTTTCTATTTTGCGTAAGTTTTTTTAAATGTTTGAATTTTGTTGTTTGCTTTACGAAGAAGCTTTGCGCTTATTTATATTAAATCTGTTTTTGTTTCATTAGTTTTACTGATGAACATTCTAACCCATAAACCAAAACGTCTGTTGTGGTTTTTAATAAAAAAAATACTGCTTTTTATACATTAACACCTGTATCCTATAATAGGCCTAACAGGCGATGGCACGGAAAGCCGGAGATTCCAGGTTCGACTCCTGGCCGAGGAGTTTTTTTCGCAATATTTTCAAATTAGTGAGGGGGGTATTTGGGATCTTTCATATACAAGATGCAAATCTAGCATCCTTTATGATTTTATGAATTGAAATTTTAATTAAAAAAACTCACATGTAAAAATAATTTACATGTGAAATTTCATACATGTGTATATATATATATACATGCACGCTTTTTCCTGCACAACAACCTGGGAATGGCTCGTATTGGCCTATTTAATCATATTAGCCTCTTTATTTAATAAAAAAATCTTATTTGCAGATAAGATTTTTGATTACAAAGTATCAAAATTCGTATCTGCAAATATATAAATAAATATAGAATTAAATTTAAATTAGTCACAGAGGGTATACTCAATGACTTATTAACTTAGTGAATAAAAATAGTAATAGCTTATAATTGTTTTGACCTAAGCAACTAATTAAAGTAAACCAAGTAAAAATTA
>NW_018024293.1:5657-7355 GCF_002006095.1 Pseudomyrmex gracilis
TAAGTTTTTGCTGTTTTTTTTGAAAATGCAACTTTATCGTGAAAAAATGTTTATGCTTACCTGTTTATTATACCAATTAATAAATTTTGAAATTTTTGAGTTTAATATAATATTTTTTTTTATATTTTGTTTTGAATATTATAACAAATAAGTGTTGTGAAAAAAATATGCGCGGTATCCTCCTACAAGTATATGAGACAAACAAAAAGAGAGTTACATAAGAACTTCTGTTTCTTGACATGTAAACTGAAAGAAATCTCTTTACAATTTATGAAGANTTTTGATTTTTTTATAATATAATTTGTTGTAATTTAATTTTTTAATAAGAGAATCTCATTTCTGTATCGTATAATTGTTAATAGTAATGCACTTTATAAAATGCAATTTATAATACTAAATGTATAAACCACATTACCAATAAATTGTTCTACTGTCAATTTTTATATCTAGACAAAGGAAAAATAATATTACTTTTTAAATAAAAGATTCCTTTTTTGTACAAAAGTTTTGTGTGTTTTTGTATGTTTATTTAATTACTTTGTTTTTTACAAAATATAACACACGCTAATATAATTTAGGTTAACAGACTACTAGCAACATAAATATTTAGAAAATAATATNTAAAATATATGTTGATAATGTTGACATAAACAATAATAACTTATTTAAAATGTATTGTTTTATATTACACCTTGGTTTAGTTTAAGGAGCGCGTTATATATTATCTATATTCTATTCTATATGTCACATGAACTATAGATTTCCAGTACTGGCAGTGAATATTGGAACGCAACTCTAATAAGTGACAGAATGGGTGCGTTCAGACAACTCAACAGTTGTGCACAACGGTTGAGAGATAATTACTTATAAATGGATCATACTTTTAGAACCGTAACAGATTTTGAGGAATAGTCCTATCACAAGTAATGATCTCTCAACCGTTGCATTTTCTGAACGTAACCAATGATAAAATAGTACTGAAGTTGGCAACTGGGTGCTTACCGCGGACAAACTACAATGGATGTGTTTTGCCGAAGTTAGCGCTACGTAGCGCTACGTAGCGGCTTCATGTAGCAGTTGCAACTGCTGCGTTACTTCTGCTGGATAGTATTGCTACGCGCAGCATGTTCTAAGTAGTGACCGTTATTTTTGTAAGCAGTTGCAACTGCTACATGAATCCGCTACGTAGCGCTACGTAGCGCTAACTTCGGCAAAACACACCCAATATAATGCTCGCTGGCGCTTGCAAGTAATAAGTGAAGAGAAAAGATAAGTGAAAGAGTAGTGTTCGTAACTTGAAATATGTTGGAAGAGGAACGGCACAGATTGTGTCCAGTTAAGCAANAGGGAACGAACGAACACAGAAATGCAAGAAATACAGGAATTAAAATGCAGAAATAGCAGGAAATGAAAGAAAGTGCAAAAGAAGAAATGAGAAGGTGGCTCCTTGATCTGTTGCGGAGCATGTGCAGTAGCAGATAGTTGTCTGCACTTTTTCGACTTCTTTCAATTCCTGCTATTCCTGCATTTGAATTTTTATATTTTCTGCATTTTTTGCGTTTGTTCGTTCCCTCTTGCTTAATTGGACACAGTCACATGTTTATAAATGATACCATTACCATGCCATACAAATTTTTACAGATTAGAGATTAGATCATTTTTTTGCTGAGAAAAAAGATAAAAAGAGAAAAAAATTAT
>NW_018024294.1:0-1999 GCF_002006095.1 Pseudomyrmex gracilis
TTAGCAGTTTTTTACGCTGATTCCAACGATGAAAACCGTTTTTTCCTATCTCTTGTGGTTTTTGTTATATTAATTTTGCAACTTACGTAATACTATGTGGTTTAAACTTAAGCTAAGTGAAACGTGGCTACCGGTAATAGGAACACGATGGTAACTCGTGCGGGTTATTAACTTGTTCGGAAGTACANTTTTTAGCAAGTGTTTACTTATCGACCGTGGTAAATGTTTAAGCATGGTAAAACGATGGTACTTGTAATAGTACCGACTTTGGTACTTGAAAAAAACGGTAACTATTAGTATAACCGGTTACCGGCATGAGTTACCTATTAACTTTGCGTCTTACGGCTTATTTGACTGTACGCACACCTACCTTACACTTCTAGTCTACGGTCAGCACTTAAGGTAGTGTTTCAAAGGAATTTTCTCTCGACCAATCAGACTGTTTTCGTCGTTTTTAAACGGGTTCCCGAAGAGACTTCAGGAAGAGACTTTCGTGACGGTACTCGCAAGGTGTCAAAGAGTTAGAAAACGCAACAAAACTATTGACCAATCAAAACGCGTTTTACCGAACCGGTTAACCAACGAGATTTCTTATACTTTTTTCAGTGGTTTACACCATGAATTTCAAGAGAAGGCTACCTCGGCGTAATTGCTGCGTGCCTTGTCAACCCGTAGGACAAGTTTTTGCACTTTAGCCAATCAGGTTCTTTGTCACCAAGCATCAACCAATCAGACGTTTTCACTGATTTTGACCGACTTCCTGGGTGAATTTTAAAGAAAAAAACAGTGGACGTGACTTGTGAGAATCCGGAGACTTAGAACTGACAGAAAACTGTTTCGACCAATCAAACGATTTTACGAGTTTTTAACCGATTTCCGGCTGATTTTTAGGAAAAGAATTATGGGAGATGACTTACAAGGACCCGACGAGTCGGAATCCACGACAAAACGACTGACCAATCAGATTGCGAGTTACTAGGAAACTGACCAATCAAAGCTTGGCGCGGTGAAAAACAGCTTCATACTACGCGTAGAGGACTGTGAGCTTGTACATACGTAAAAAACAGATGCACGAACCTGGTTAACATAAGATTATATGAAATACATAATTTTAAGAATAACATTTGTAATACGCTTTTTAAAGTGTCGTTACTAACTTGGTACAATTATATAGCAGTATGTGAACTTAATATAGTGCATGCGATTATAATATAAAGTATGTGATTACAACATAAGTGTATGTGGTTATAATATATGTAATTACAATATAGTGTATGTGATTATAGTATGATGGTTCTCGTCGTAGTGTAACGTCATTGCGGACGACGGTTGTCGTCGTAGTTTAACGTCATTTCGGACGACGGTTGTCGTCGTAGTTTAACGTCATTTCGGACGACGGTTGTCGTCGTAGTTTAACGTCATTGCGGACGAGATGGAGGGAAAAATGTCGGGACGTGACAGTGTTTTTAATGTTGGCCCTTTCTTCATTAAAGGCAATTTGACAGCACAGGTATACACAGGCATGCTTTGCGAACAAATTGTTCGAGCTATTCGAGACATAGCTAGTGGAAATATAGATAAAATGTATTTCCAACAGGATGGAGCTTCACCTAAATATGGTGTCATTGTCCGTCAATATTTGAATAAAGTCTTTCAAAATAGGTAGATAGGGCGAAGGGGTCATTTAGTGGCCACCTCGGTTTCGGATTTGACCCCATGTGACTTTTCTTTGTGGGGTTACTTGAAAAGTAAAGTTTATGCCACCAAGCCTCAATATTTAGATGATTTAAGAGGAAGAATAACTCAAGAGATAAAACTGATACCGCCGGAAAACGTATCGGAATGCGGTTTCAGCTGTTTATAACAGATTGGCACATTGCCAGGCTGTTGAAGGGCAACAATGTGAACATTTGTTGTGAGTTGTTTGATACAATTGAATATTTTGCTCAAGGTGACCAATTGGAATGGAATTCGCCTTAACTGGCCGGACCCACACGCC
>NW_018024294.1:2194-3450 GCF_002006095.1 Pseudomyrmex gracilis
AACCTATTAAGGTGGACTACGCGGCTATTCTTTTTAATTCGTATTCTTATATTATTTTTACTCAATATTTCCAAAACCTCATGGGATCTCTCTTGTATATTGATCCCCAAACTTGCCGGGCTTGGGTCCTTTCAACAAAAAAATCTGATTTCTAGGTTTAAAAACTTTAAAAACGGATTGACCTTACGGTCGTAATAGATCTTTGACTTATTCTTGGCTTCAATCAAGTTTTCTCGAGCACTTTCTTGCATACTATAAAGTTGATTTACTAAGTCAACTAAATAATCGTTATAGCTTGCCAATTTGTCATTTGGTGCTAAGGATTCGCTAGAAGGTACTCATGCTATCTTTCCGAAAACCAACTCGTACGAAGTATGCTTAGTTGCTTTGTGTACATTTGTAGTATAGTTAAAAACCTCGCATTACGAGGCCTATCCATCTGTCCCATTGGTTTTGTTTATTCGCATATTGTTTCAAATACTCGCCTAACGCTTGATGTGACAGTTCTAACGAGCCGTTAGATTGTGAATGAAAGTCTGTCGTACGGAATTTACAAATTCGAAATCTTTTTGTCACTTTTCTCATTAAATCACTAACAAAATTTTTGTCTTGGTCAATTAAAATGGCTTTGAGTGCGCCCAACGCAACTGAACTTATCTACGATAGTTTCGGCTATCGTTTCCGCGGTTTGATCCGGCAGTGGTATTCCCATGCAAAATTTTGTTAACTGATCTTGTAAGGTTAACACGTAAAAATTCCCTTTCTCGGTTGCTGGCAAAGGACCCACTATATCCAGTGTGACTTTATCAAAGGCGGAACCTGGCGTGTCGGTAATTATTATTGGTTGTTTTGGTTTCACTATAATTTTTTTAACTGACTGTACAAAACTGTCTGTAATGACATTGAAGATCTGAAGGCAAGAATTACGACAGTTTGTAAAGACATATCCAAGCAAACATTTCAGAATGTTAGACAGGAATTTTATGATTGATTATTTTATAGTCAAGAAGTGAACGGTGCTCATTTTGAACAGCTACTTCAATAGGTAAGTTGATCTAATCCTAATAAAATTCGCTTTTAATAAGATATTTACGATGTCTTAAGACTTGACTTTTTCCGGACTTTGCTTGTAATTAACTCCTAAACGGCTCACTGTATCAACTTCTGATTTGAACCAAAAGATTTCTTTTTTTATACCCTTTCAATTGATATACTACAATATGCGGGGTTCTATTTAAAAATTTTGAGGGGGGCCC
>NW_018024294.1:3801-5430 GCF_002006095.1 Pseudomyrmex gracilis
CGCGTAGAGGACTGTGAGCTTGTACATACGTGAAAAACAGTTGCACGAACCTGGGTAACATAAGATTATGTGAAATACGTAATTTTAAGAATAACATTTGTAATACGCAACTTAAAGTGTCGTTACTAACTTGGTACAATTATATAGAAGTATGTGAACATAATATAGTGCATGCGATTATAATATAAAGTATGTGATTACAACATAGTTNTATGTGGTTATAATATATGTAATTACAATATAGTGTACGTGATTATACTATGATGGTTCTCGTCGTAGTGTAACGTCATTTCGGACGACGGTTGTCGTCGTAGTTTAACGTCATTGCGGACGACGGTTGTCGTCGTAGTTTAACGTCATTGCGGACGAGATGGAGGTAAAAATGTCGGGACGTGACAGTATTTTTAATGGTAGATTAGTTGGTTCTTTCTTCATTGAAGNCAATTTGACAGCACAGGTATACACAGTCATGCTTTGCAAGCAACTTGTTCGAGCTATTTGAGACATAGCTGGTGGAAATATGGATAAAATTTATTTCCAACAGGATGGAGCTTCACCTCATTATGGTGTCATTGTCCGTCAATATTTGAATGAGGTCTTTCAAAATAGGAGGATAGGGCGAAGGGGTCATTTAGTGGCCACCTCGGTCTCCGGATTTGACCCCATTTGACTTTTCTTTGTGGGGTTACTTGAAAAGTAAAGTTTATGCCACCAAGCNTCAAGATTTTGATGATTTAAGAGGAAGAATAACTCAAGAGATAGAACTGATACCGCCGGAAACGTATCGGAATGCGGTTTCAGCTGTTTATAACAGATTGGCACATTGCCATGCTTTCGAAGGGCAACAATGTGAACATTTGTTGTGAGTTGTTTGATACAATTGAATATTTTGCCCAAGGTGACCAATTGGAATGAAATTCGCCTTACCTGGCCGGACCCACACGCCACTCTTGCTTTAACTGACCGGACCCACACGCCACTCTTGTCTTAATTGACCGGACCCACACGACACTCTTGCCTTAACTGGCCGGAATCACACGCCACTTAACAAATTGTTAATTTCAAACCTTTATAACTCAAAAAGTATTTAATGAAAAAATGTTTTATTATAGTGTTTTGGAAAGCACTCGAGATAAGCTATAAAAATGTGCAATAAAATGTAGGGAGTTTCATTCACAAAAATACGGTTGACCTTGAAATGACTTTAAAGGGCATGATAAAAAGTCAAGGTCATCATCTTACTCCTCGCTTGAAACCATACAACTATGCTAGTAGACATTTTCTCCAAAATGCATTCTAACTGAAGATATTAGGGGGGTCTGATACTTTTCGATGACCCTGTATGATATTTGCAACCTATTAGGGTGTACTACGCGGCTATTCTTTTTAATTCGTATTCTTATATTATTTTTACTCAATATTTCCAAAACCTCATGGGGTCTCTCTTGTGTATTGATCCCCAAACATGCCGGGCTTGGGTCCTTTCANCAAAAAGATCTGATTTCCAGGTTTAAAAACTTTAAAAACGGATTGACCTTTCGGTTGTAATAGATCTTTGACTTATTCTTGGCTTCAATCACGTTTTCTCGAGCACTTTCTTGCATACTATAAAGGTGATTTACTAAGTCA
>NW_018024294.1:6283-7416 GCF_002006095.1 Pseudomyrmex gracilis
AGGCCTACATGCTTTTTTCAAGAATCATCAAAAAGTTAAGTGAGTGATAAAAAGTGATAATGACTGACAGTGATTTATATGTGTATAGATTAAAAACTAAAACTTATAAGTGAATAAAAATATGAGTAACTGAGTAAATGGGAGTAATAATTTAAATTTTTTTTATAATGACTAATAGTTTTATAAAATATACGATGTAATAGAAAGTACGCAAAAAAAAACCATTTAATAACTCACAAAATCATTTGAACACTTATCATAGAAAATTTTTCTTATTGTAATATGTGTGATACGAAACTTTTTACAATATCATTTGCAGTATAAATAAATACAATTATTGAGATTTATTAGGTAACCTGTTAAACAAATTTAAAAATATATTGTATGTTAGTTATAAATTTTTTTGTATAAACATACATTTCACAGATTACAAAATTATTTCAACAGATAATTTTTATGGCATTTAACAATTGTTAATATTTGATAAACTTTTAGACATATATACGATTCTTACCGCGTGTTTGAAATCATTGTGTTGAAAGTAAACATCTTCAGATAAAATTTCAGTTTNGTAATATTTTCTTTTGTTTTGTTGCAAAATGTGCGGATATTTATTTATACTAATTAAATATTTTGTTTATAAATATTAAGTTCCTTGTAATGTTTGCTTCTATACATCCGCATACCATAATCCACATTTCCGTTTAATAGTTGTACGTAAGTTTTTAATTTCCATTTTTGTGCTAAATAAGTAAGTAATAAGAACTATTCATTTTGAAATAAAGTACTATTGTCAGATAAATTTAAATTTAATATTTTTANTTGGACAAAATTTTGTTTGAAAGAAAGCAAACAAAAAATAAAAATTTAAATTTTGCGTGTGACTAAACATAGAGAATGGCTCTATCATGGTATGAGAATGTAAGACAATGTGTATGACAGCAAGCGGAACAAAACATTTAGTGTATATATACAAAATATTGGATAAATTTAACTATTGTATATTCTGCATTTTGTAACAAATTTTAAAAGAAAGTGCTATAACTTTCGATTATATATATACATATATATACATATATATACATATATATATAATCCGAAATTTATAGCACTTTCTTATATATATATATATA
>NW_018024295.1:0-7285 GCF_002006095.1 Pseudomyrmex gracilis
TACAAAATTTACTTGGTGCTACTTTGTGATATCACTTTTTATGTAAAACGGGTTTTTAGAGAAAGAATGTTTTGTAGTATATAAATGTTGTAAAACAGGGTTTATAGAGAAAGAAGCTTTTGGAGTATAAATAAAAAAATAATTTAATTTAAATACAATACGTGTTGTGCGTGTACTTGGCGCCTGTTTTTACCTTTTTTTAAAAAGGTAAGTTTTTATTGGAATAACGTTAAAATTTTGGACACTGAGAAGTTTTTTTATAAGAGATTAGTTTCTGAAATGCTCCACATTAAGTTGCAGGACAACCCGTTAAATGTAATGTCGGATACCGACAGTTTGAAACCTTATTTTTCTTTTCTAGAATTATATAAACCAAATGTTTAGATGTTACTTTTGTAAACTTGTTTTTCGACCTATTGTGAACTTGTGATCTCCGTATCATATAGTGGGGATATCTTTATATATATCCTTGTTGTTAGTTTTCTTGTCAGTACACAATATTTATATTTCATCGTCATGTTCGATTGACATTATTTTGTTATATTGAAGCGATGTGTTAACTATTTGAGTGAGTTTTATTAATTTGTTATTTTTTAATTTTATTGAAGTGTTTTTTTGCGCTAATTATATATTATTTCCATTTGATGTAACAATTATTACACTGAGGAAGGTCCAAAATTGTGGACTGAAACGTTTGTTTTTTTGTGTCTTTTTGAATAAAGACTATTGTTCATACGCTGTCATCCTGTATTTTATTGCTCGTATCGGCCTATTAATTAATTTGAATTTAAGAACGTTTATGTATGTAAAATAATTTTTTTATTATATACAAATAAATAATTTACAGATAATCAAACTACAGAACATGATAATATTTCTCTTGGAGTGCCAGAAATATTTAGATCTACTTTATTTTGGCTAGAATCTCAAAAAAAAAACAGACGAAAAAGCGTCAAAGTAAAGAGAAAATTCTGTCAGTAGCTACTTCCGCTCAGCTCAATGGCAAGCATATCACACTGCTAAAGCTGCTGAAAATTTTCAGAAATTAGTAGAAATTGAAAAAAGAAAGAAAAAACGTCAAGAAAATGCTATAGAAAAAAAGAGAATACCAGAAGAAGCAAGACTAAAAAGAGTTTTGAAAAAAAAAGAAAACAATGTTATAGAAAAAAAAGAGAACACAAGAAGAAACAAAACTAAAAAGAGTTTTGAAAAAAGAAGGAAACATGAAAATTCATCCAAAAACTAAGAAGAAAAGAGTTTCCAAATAAGAAAACAATAGCTTAAAAAATAAAGAAAGTTTTATTCTAAGTAATAAAAAAAAATGAAAGTGAAACTGCAAGTGATTGAAATAACAATAGATAAATAAATATATATTATAATAATGTCAATATAAATATTTTAAATATTATATAGTAATGTTAATATATATCACATAAATATATATTATATAATATATTTCTATTATAATAAATATATATGTTATAATGACGTTGTATTACTTTTTTCTGGTTTTATTCAATAAAAATACTTAATGTCAAAACTAATAAAGTCAAAATTTCATGTTCATTGTGTATCACTAAAAAGACGTTCATACGACATGTCAGTAATAGAGACGTTCCTATTTTTACAACGTATCAATAATAGGGACGCTTTTATTTCTATGACGTGTCCATAATTGGGACATTTGTACGTCTAGCACCCATAGACATATAAGAAATAGACTGCGCGTCCCGTATCTTTTCTGTGCAGAAAGAATGGTCAAACTTCGGACGAGGATAGATGCTTTCACCCGAGTCTCTATCCTTGTTTAGTGACGCGGTGATTGGCGGACAAGAAAAGTAGTAGGAATGAGAAATAGCGTAGTGGGGCAATAGAGAAGCATCGAGCGATGAAGGGGCGACAGTAGGCGATTGACAGCATAGACATTCTATGGAGTTGTCTTCCGAGTGGGGAGTCCCCACTCCAGGTACTGAAAGACAGAGACAGAGACTCGGGTGAAAGCATCTGTCTCACTCCGAAGTTTGACTCACTTCCCCTCTCACACGCGCAGTCTATTTCTTATACGTCTATGCTAGCACCCATCAATGATACAGGAAATATGTGTCACAAATTGGGACTATTTCAAAGTCATGTGTCACTAAATGGTACAAAAACAATGTTTACAAAGATATTATAAATAAATTACAGATTTTTAAATAAGTAGGAAAAATTAATTTTATTAAAAGCTTAAATGTCCACATTTTCGAAAAAAATCAATTTTATTCTTATTGTGACATATATATCAATAATTTTTTTAAATTTATTGTCACGATGAGGTAAGTGTGTCACTAATTGGGACATTTACCTTATTGATTCCAGCCAATCGCGGATTAGCTGGTCACATGATCAAGTTGGCGATTCTCTCTAGAGGTTCTCTACCATTGGCTGTCAGCAAGTGTTCCACCAATTCCGCACGCAACGCTATTTCTACTTTACCCGTTTTTCTTCTCCTATGTGCATTAAAAGTCTCTTCTCAAAGTGAACGCAGTATACATAAGCTGCGTTCCGATATTCATTGCCAGTACTGAAAATCTATAGCACATGTGACGTGAATATAGAGTTTTAGTACTGGTAATGAATGTCGGAACGCAGTCGTACTTTATCCGAAAACAGAATAAACTTTTTCATTGTCTCTTGCCGCCAATATTGAATGTGTTGTTTAATGTAGAAATATCAAAGTATTCATTGTTTTTAAGTTATAAATTCAATAAATATAATAGATTTTTACTATGTATTATAGTTTATGTATTATATTTAGTATTATATTTATGTATATATTATTATGTATTGTATTTAGTAAATATAATACATATTGATTAAATAATAATATTTTTTCTATAATATACATATAATCTTATACATATATAATGTTTAGTATATAATGTTAATTAGTCAATAATTAAAATTTTAATTAAAAAAATAGATAATAGAATAAAATGTCTATGCAAAATTGAAAGACTTGTTTACATATAAATATTGCGATTAAAAAAAAGTATTTAATGATTATGTAAATGATAGAAGAAATATAATGTTTTACGATCACCCTATGTAAGAACTCGTGAACACACGTCAAACGCCGAGGTCGATCAATAAGTAGAGAAGATCTGTTTTGTCAACCAACGTAGTGTAACACAACGCTTTGCGTGAAACAGCCGTTTCGCGAAGCGCGTGAGTGAGAATCATGTTTCGGTAATTCTTGCTATTCTCCGAGTGTCACGAAGATTTTCGGTTTTGGTGGAAAGTAAGTAAATAACACAACTCAAAATTTAGTACTCGCGCGAACTATAGAATCTTTCTGTGATTATTTAAAATTGTTTGTTTAAATTGCTAAATGTTTTCTTTAGAGTCATTTCGGATTTTTTATTTTCAAATGTTGATAGGCATTACAAGGTCTAATTTCACGAGTTTTTATAATAAAAAAAAAGAAAAAAAATCTTCAAAACACCGAAGAGTTTGGTAGAATAAATAATTTTTGTTCTTTTTTTCAGCAACAATGACATTGCTAGAAGACAGTTGGAAGGAAGCTACGTCGGGTCTAGATCCTGCGGTATGCGATGTTTGGTTCACGCGTCTGCAAGAGGTTTATTCAGAAGAAAAACGCACGTATCACAATTTGGATATGCTCAGGGAAAAGTTAAATCACTTTTATGAAATCAAAGACAATCTCAAAAACCCACGAGCTGTCTTGCTCGCTATATTCTTTCAAAAGTGAGTAAGAAATAAAACCTCGTATAATAATTGTTTATTCTTCGTGTATTTCTGACAATAGACGATTTGAAAAATTTGATTGCAGCTTCGAATACGACCCAAAGGCTTTGAATGGCGAAGACAAAAATCTTGAGCATTTCAACACATTCGCTGACGAGGCTAATATTCCAGTTGTGAGTGTAAATTTTTGCAGAAAATCGCGAGCAATTTGTAAATAAGCAATTTGTTAATTTTGTTTAGAACATAACAAAACTCTTTATTTTTCAAGGATGCGGAGCGTAGAGAAGAAACGTGCGCCTTACTCAAAGTAGCGGCAACTCACAGCACCGAAGCGCACAAAGTGGACGGCGCTTTCGGCTACGAGGATGCTCACTACTTCTTAGATCTTGATATGGCAGTGCTTGGCTCTCCTCCGGATAGTTACGCGGAATACAGAGAGAAAATACGCGGAGAGTACTCTTTTCTTAGCGAACCTATGTACACTGCACTGCGACTGAAAGTATGTAACCTATAATCTGGTTTAATCTACTAGAAACAATTTCTAACAATAATCTGCAATAATTCGAATAAGTACAACAGTGTGAGATGATCTGACGGACGTCCAATGTTCCTAGGTGTTACAGAATTTTCTGCAAATTCCAAATATTTTTGCCACTATGGGGTTCCGCGAGAAGCTGGAGGAGCAGGCGCGTCAGAACATTCAAACAGAAGTGGAGCAGTTGTCTTAAAGATCACCGGTCGTTTCGCTTTGTATTCTTCTCATACTATCGAAGAGTTTTCATTGCAATTGTCAAACAAAATCTGCTGATAAAATGAATAGCTTCGACTTCGGTGATTCTTCGTGAAGAATCTTTCATCGAGATTTAAACGATGCAACAACTTATCCCAGTAAACACAAAGTAACAGTAACAGAACATTAATATTATAATTTCCCACTCAACAATGTAACTGCGATGTAACATGCCTCGTGCGTAGCAGTTACATTGTTGAATGGGAAATTATAACATTAATGTCACGTTACTGTTACTTTGTGTTTAGTGGGACGCGACGCCTACCTCATACAGATTGTCGTCGGTTTCATAGAAGTGTGAAAGAAATTTTGAACGTGGATCTTTATCGGAATAAAAAAATGTTATAAGATCGTGTTATATATTTCACTATATGTATATTTCTCTATGTTTTATTTTTTCTAAGTATATATGTGTATATTGTACGCGAGACTATCTATTTCTCATTACGCACAATCTCTTTTCTTACAGAACATTTTTGTTACATATCTAACATTTCTAATATGTTGAATATTCTATTGCAAATATATGTATTTAATTTAAAAAATACAAATTTTTATATAAGTTATAAATATTCGTTAAATGTGGGCGTACGCTATTAACAACTCATATACGCCTACAATAAAATAATTACATAAAAAAAGTTCGTGAATAATTACTTCTTAACTAGCAATCACTTTAGTTTGACAATTGTTCAATCAAACATTGAAAATGTCTTTCTCGTGTGCAATATAAAAATAATAATCTAGTTAATTGTCTTATTAAGATTTGTTAACGGAATTGACAAAGATAAATATACATATATTACACAGATTTATATTTTAGTTTATTGTAATGTGCAAAACTGAATTGAAAAACAGTAAATCAGAATGTTGTGTGAAAATCAGGAGATTATTTTTTTTGCATGACTAAAGTACTGTTAAAGCTTCTTAAAACTCTCCAGAAATTTTGAGAGTTTTGGACAAACTTAAAAAGTGAGTAATATTGCTGATTAGAGATCTTGAAAGACAAACTTGTGTTTCTTAATGAGAGATCCTACAAGACTTTTTGAAACAAGCTTGTGTTCTTTTAACTTCATACATTTTTTAACTATGTATATTGTTATATTTTACGCAAATTAAAATCAATCATTGCTGCGATAAAATGTAGTGCATTTTAAGACTTGTATTAAAATGTTTTAAAAAAGAGAAAGTTGTTAAATAATAAATAAAATGCGGCGGTGTTTTAACCATTAGAAGAGGTTCCCATATTTGTGAGAATTGCTCGTAAAAATGTTATGAATGTATAATGTAAAATAAAGACAATTATAAATATATTGTCAATCAATATATTGTATCATCGTTAACAGATAACATTCTGCAACTTTGAAAACTCTGCTGATTCCGAAAAATTTTTTTCTTTGTTTTTGCCCTTACGAAAAAGAACTACTGGCAGTAATATATTGCGGCAGTGGTACGAAAAAATTACTGGCATTCTGTGTAATTGCCAGTAATATTCTCAGTGATTCTTGTAATACCTAATAATATTCTTATGTGATTGTTAATAATATTTATATTACTGATTTTATTTATATGTAATCGGCAGTAGTTCTTTTTCGTAAGGGTTAATATTATAAATTACTTATTTGTGCAACAAAACACAAGAACGAGTGTATTATTCGTGAAGAAATATTTGATTTTGTCCTTTTCCTGTTCCTATCGATCTCACTTTGTGTTTCTAAGTAACTGATCGTGTTTACCTATAGATATGTATGTGTGCGCTTTTGAGAAATATTAATCTCACTCAGTTATTGTGAGGAAAAGTCTAAGAAGATATTAATCAGAATGTATACTAAAATTCCTTTTGAAAAGATATTCTAAAAATATTAGTGTATTATGCCGTTTCAACTAGAAACTAGTGAGAATACTTGTGACGACAGTGAGGTAAAACACATATGTATTATTAAGACACTTTTATACTAGAAGTTACAAATGTGTAATAATTGATGTAAACAATGCAGTATCAGAATTCATATCGCATGGAGCCGCAAAATTCGTTCAAGACTGATCAAGTAGACAAGATAGTGAGAACTGTTATGAACGATCGTTTAGACGAGTTCACGTACGATGATGCAAACGCTATAAAATTATGCTGCGACATCGCGGCAGATGTGCGACGACGCGTGAAGAAACTCAATTTTGATAGGTGACAAATCTCTGCATATTAAAATTAATACATAAAAAATGTACTTCTATGAAAAAAATAACACCTGCAAAAAGTTTAGAAATACTTATTCACTTTTAGGATTCTATATATTATCTTTCCAGATATAAGATTGTCGTTGTCGTCACGATCATCGAGAAGATCAGTCAGTCCGTAGAAACGACCCTAGGTTTCTTGTGTGACAATGGAACAGATGATTATTCCGTATTCTCTCTCGAAGGCCAGACTTTTTACGCACATTGCTGTACGCTCGGACTCTACTACGAGTAACAAAAAATCAAGTATTGACGTAAAACCTATCTTCGTCTATCAGTTCCTTTTGGTCATATGAATTACTATGTTTGGCTTACGATGGTGACACCCGGAAGAGTATTAAAGAATTAAAGAAACAGCAACGCAAGTAAATGCTACTTTAATGAATTAGTAATAATAGAAAATACAGAGATTACAAATAAGAAGCAAGAATATAATATAGATTTCAAAAAGAAGAACGGTAATTGACAAGTCTTTATGTAAATAAATTATTATATAAATTCTTTGTTTTTTTT
>NW_018024296.1:0-8053 GCF_002006095.1 Pseudomyrmex gracilis
AAAGCAATGTGTTCTACGGTTTGTGATAGATCAGAATGTTCGACGGCGATCTGCAAACGAGCCCCAACGAGTACATAAAGACGTCGTTGTCGCGCGACATCAATACTCGCAAACACTTCTTGTCGACATCGCCCGCGGACGTGAGCTATCGAATCGTTTTTATTTAGGTAGACCAGCGCGACGAGAGCAAATTGTAGTCGTCGGTCAACATGCGACATATGGTCGGCGCTAGTTCGCTGATGCGCAACGGAAACGGTGTTTTGATGCGCGAGCAAATACCGCGATCGCCGATCGATTCGTTCGCAGACGCGTCGAACGTGATCGTGTTCATTTGCGCGACGATCGAACGATATTCCAACATACGACGAATGCCTCTGCGTTTGTCGCTTTGCCCGGTGTGATCTGCTGTCCACCGTGAAGCACAGATCCAACTGCTTGTACCTTTGGAGATATCGAATTTTGTTGCTGAAGTTTATTAGGTGCAACAGAGCGCACACGAAGTCCTCTTCGGTCGAGCACACTTTTGCAGCTCTTACCACGAGCGGAGTAACGTCCAAACAAGCAATGTACAAAAGATGTTTCGTAGAATCGTACATTTCCGTCTACTAATCGTTCGAAATTTAAGGTGGTGCAAGTATGGACACATTCGTTAAAAGATTGATTCTGAGATCCATTTCCAAACTCGTATATACCCATTGCGACATTGATCAAATATTATAGGCGCGTTTTCTATTTACGCGTTTGTTTCTAATTGCAGTCCTACCACGCGACGGCCGAGCTTCTTTATATTGTTGGCGGAACGTTCCACGTCAATCGATAACCAAGCCAAATTGTCAAAGATAGCGTTCTATGCGTCGTTCTAATCAAACAACGCCTCTAAAATCGTGCAACGTTTACAGTCACAGTGTCCGTTAACCACACGGTAGGAGCCGTTAAAGATACAATAATCGCGCACAAACTGCGCCATTAGACGCGTTCTATTGCACCCGGGAAGCACCGCCAGTTTTTTTGGTAACTGTTTATGTTCGGGGTGACAGTCTGTGGCCGGAGCGCAAAACGGATCCAATACAAGTTGAACGGTTACACACGGTATTTATTCGGTTAATGTCGTGCGTTGCGTTTGTCAAACGTATCAAACGCGACGCGTCGCGACCGCTGCCGTTGTCGTACCTATTGGTAAGGCGTTTGGTTGTTTTAATAGCGCGTGTAACTTTTACCGCCGCAACGTTTGAGCAATCGTCGAACGCATCGGACATGCGCTCTCTTGCATCTACAGTTTTGCAAACGAAACAAAGTTTTCGATGTCGTACATAATTATTAAACGTGTATTCCGTCGTACCCTTGGATCGACAGAGCAATTGTTTTAACGAGACATACATTCAATATTGTTGGCGACATTGCAACCGTGTCGTCGCAAAACGCAAACACACAATGTCGACATAAGACAATCGTACGACCAGGTCGCGTGAGNATCAGTTTCGAGTAAAATGTTTAGAATTTTTCAAAATAATTATTTCTTAAACTTTGAAGGTTTATAGTTTAATAATAACTCAAAATCTTTAAGTGTTAATTTTAAAGTATTATAATTAAGGGCGTACCTAAGGTTAAGATAATAAAGACAGAATTAGTTAAATCAAAACTCGATTTTTTTGTGTAAATTTAGATTTAAAGTTGTTTACAGATATGGATCATGAAATTATTTTAATGTGGATAAATGTTATTAACAAGGAATTAAATAAGAGAAAAATTATTAATATTTTAATTTTTAATAATAATGTAAGTTGTGAATTATTTGAAGATAAAAAAAACAAAATGGTGGCATTCTTGCTAAGTTTATTATTATTACTGCAAATAGTAAATTTAATTTTTTGATAGTGTGTTGGAATAATTTAAGTAAGGTTTTAATTTTATTGAAAATTAAACTAATTATAAATAAAATGGTAGAGTAAGTGAAACAGTGTATATAAAGCATATTTGATGTTTTTATTAAAGAAGTGTAATAATTTATCTTGTTTTAGTATTGTAAGAATCTCTAAGTAAGATTTTCATTTTTTAAATGTTAATTATAGAAACAGGAGAACCAAGTATTGTAATATTTAAAAATATATAGAATATATTGTTATTATTAAGAATATAAAGATTGGTCTTGTAATCTTTGTAAGATAATAAATAATAAGTGGATGCAATTTCTGTAAAGTTAGTAAAAGTTCCAGTGCCTGCCAGTTTATAAATTTGCTTAAGGAATTATTCATAAATGAAAAAGGAGGATTGTAACTTTTAAAAATAGAGATAATATTAATATTGAATGTCTAGAATTCAAAATTACTCGGTTGATAATTATGACAAACAATATAATTAAGGATGCTACAACTTGGACTAGAAGATAAGTGAGAATAATTTTGTTTTCTTTAATTATAAGTATGTACCTGATGAATATAAGATTCTTAATTTCTATAATAAATCAAATTTAAATTATGCTGGATAATATTGTTGTTATTAAAGATCTAAAAATTAATAATGATAAAATAATGATATTAGAAAATACGTTAATTTTATAATTTAAAAGTTTATCTATAATTAAAATTTTGTAAGGTTTTCTTAGTAATAAGTTATATTAAAGTGTATTGGGCACATTAATTTTTGAGGTTAGTAGTAATAATTCAAGGTTATTTATTATATTGGTGTAAAAAGGTTGTGTTGATCTGTTATGGAATTAGTTATTTAATTCATATAATTTGTGAATGGGCAAGAAATGAATATAATAAGAGATCTCTCTTATAGAGAAATGAGAGATATAAAAAGACATATAAAAGAACTAAGAAAAATATCTCTCTTAATATCTCTTATCTCTTTATTTAATTATCTCTTATTATTTTTTTGATAAGTATATGTCGTTTAGATCTCTCTTATTATATCTTCTATCTGTGCTGTGAATCTCATAAGACATCCACATTGCGACGTTTTCAATCAGGATATATTCTTGATTAACGGCGTGGAAATGCGACTAAAACTCATTCGCTCAAAGGATTCTTTCTGTCTCATGGAACTTACTCTACAGAGAAAAGTTCATATTGTAGACGCTACGTTGATTATGAGAAACGTAAAAGTAAGCGCTGGAGTTTTATTAGCTCACGCTAAAATGCTGTGCACTACTACTGCAAAGTGTCTTTTGACGAGAGTTGAAGTTAAATCGTTTACGATTCACAGAGGAGTGGTGAAAGAATTGATTGACAACGTTATACTCGGTCAACTGCAGAAACGGGTGATAATCTTTTTTGTCAAAAATAGGGCGCTTAATGACAATAGTACAGTTAATCCGTTTTATTAAAAGAATTTAAATATAATGTTCCTTTTGTTTTACGTCGATAGAACGCAAGTTCCTACTAGACCGTTAGAACCTTCATTTTCAAGGGATTCTCCTCTCTTCATCGAGGCTGTTCATACTCTTTTCTCATAAATAAGTATTCATTTCCTACACAAATGCAATGCTATAAGCAGAGATGCTTATGCTCGCGCATACAAAGTCTTTGCTTTTGATCTCATTTTTGATTTATTCATTGATTTGCGGCAAACATTGAAATTTCGTGAAGAACGGTAATTTGCAAATTGAAGCACAGTTCGAAAAAGCTCTCAAACCGACTATTAATTGCCTTGTTTAAGCGGAATTCGTCAGCGTTTCGAAAATCGATTCTTCACGCCAAATCATTGTAGATTTTAACGGATAAGTATGATCCCGCTCTGCATATGCGTAAAACCAAGATATTTTTTCTTCTTTCATTTTTCCCATCTTTATTTTTTACTGTTACGTCCGAGTGCGCAAAATTACGGTCCGATAAAACCGTTTACACTTCCTGAACGTACGCTTTTCCTTTCG
This sequence comes from Pseudomyrmex gracilis, assembly GCF_002006095.1. NCBI lineage: Eukaryota > Metazoa > Arthropoda > Insecta > Hymenoptera > Formicidae > Pseudomyrmex > Pseudomyrmex gracilis. The sequence continues at coordinate 3,875 of NW_018024296.1, forward strand.
ATCAGCCGACTGGGCTGTACCAGGAAGAAAGATGAGAATTTTGGTCGGAAATTGATGATTGAACTGACAGTTATCGATTGTTATTTGGGTATCGACAGTTACCGGTCGTATACACGTACACGCACTCGTAAAATCCAATTAGCTTGTCTTTGAAAGAGAAAGAAAGAAAGGGAAAACAAACGTTCAGCAGGCGTAAACGATTTTGTTGTATCGTGACTCTGAGCATCAGAACGCAACACCGCAACTTCTCAATTTTGCACCTTTGCGATATTAACCGAATTTAATTGGTTATCTGGAGATACGTCGCACTCTATCGCATCGTGTCGTACATAAAGCGCTTTCGGATCTATTGCGCCACATGTTTGCAACGGAGCGATCGAATTCGCAACGCTCGATCGACGCGATTGGAAATGCATGCGACGCGACAGGTTGCAATTAAACCACTAGCTCGCGCGCATGCAAACAGTATACGCAAAATTATTTCGTTGTAGCACCGTGAAACACGCGTGCAAGCGGAATCGGCTTGTTTGTTCGGACATTGTACGATACATGTAATCCAACGTGCGTTGATTTAACTCGCGTACAAATTGCAGCAAATCGTCTTGATAAACCACGTTGTTTCGGTGGTTACCGTTACTCGGTATCGTGAACGCCCGCGTTTGTTGTCAAATTCAATGGTTGCACCGGTTTTGCTCGAACGTTCCAATTTGTGTATGAGTTTGACAACGCAAGCATTAACGACGGTAACGTTTTCGTGCAAGTTACGGGTATTGGTTGCGCAGCGATTGTTGGACGAACTAAGCATATCGAATTGCGTTGCGATCGTCGCACAGGTACTATTGACCAAAGTCGTGTGCGTCGAACAATACGGCGACCGAATTTGTCCATTATTTGACGTTGATCGCTGAGTCAAAACGTTGGTTTGCGCCGTTTTAATCGCAACTTGCGCCGTGGAGACATCAACTACTTAAAACAGCAGACCGCTTTGTTGCACCACGCGGTGGACTCGCGGTATCGCTGGATCGATTTGTTGAGCTCATTGATCAAACCGTCGTTATCGTGGGTTGATCGAGTACCGCGTTCACCTTGATGTGCTCTAATACCAAATCGCGCAAACAGCTCGAATAAACATCGAGAATGTCCGAACCATCTATTGTTTTGCAACGTATATTCGGTTCGACGACGTTTCAACACCACACAGAAATCACAAGCAGTGCGTCGGAAACTTGTGCGAACGTTTGTACAATTAAACAAAAGACGAGAAACAAGATATACCGGTGATCAAGCTCGCGACTGTTTATGCGCGGTCGGATATCCGCAAAACGTTTGAACCGCGAATAAATCGCCGAACTTTATACGTTCCTCCATAATTTTTTGTTTCAAAAAGCAACTGCTGTTTGTTTATTATTTGCCGCGGTAATATTGTTTCAGAAGAACAAATTCGCGACAGCCGTGTTGTTTTGTTCGTTCACAATAAATCTCGTTGTGTTTGCGTCAAAAAAACTTATCGTTGGCGTCACCATTGGCAACGAATGTATAGCGCGCGCCAACTGTAGCACTCCAGTTTTCAGGTCCAGTCAGTCGCACGCAAACGCGACCGCGGTAGTGTGCCACGCAAATCAACGTCACCGCGACGCAAACAACAATCAAACTACTCAAACCAAAACCGACCGTTGCACCGGATCATACGGTGCACAATTGCTTTTACGAGCCACCGCGGCCAAACAAATAGGTAAAGCATTGATCGCACAACGCGCAAACTGAAAATTCGTTTTATTTGCTATCGAACACGCAAACTCAATTGCTTGGTATACATCTTTCAATTTGCGAGTGAACAATTTGACAATGGTGCGAGTGTTGTCTTTGATCAACGCGTCGCATCCGTAGAATATTTGCTGACAATGCAACCACGATTGCGTAGGTGTAGCGATAGCGTGAGATGCGAGTTTGATAATGGCAAACAAATGCAACTTTACAAAGACACGTTTGTTTATTTTTGGCGTAGACATACCGACGTACACTCAACACATGGGTAGCAAATTGAACGTTTTGTTTGAGGAAAATTTCAAAGACAATTTCATAAAGTACAACAAACTTCACCCAAATTAGACGCATTACCTAAATTCGAGCGTCTCGCTACATGTCAACGGTATCCAGAAAAGAACCGGTCGTGCGTACTGTGTTCAGTGCGTTGTTACGCTAATTGTAATTTGTGCCGATGAACGACATCAATTTGTTCACTATAGCCGTGGTGTTCGCCCAATTTTGCGGTGACATGGTGCGCGTTTATGCGATTAGTTAATTCGTTAGGAGTTAAGACTTGCCATCAGATCACTGCGTTTGATATCGCACAAGTACCCCGTTTTTTTTTGTTTTTGCGCACCACATCGTCGGTCCAATGTTTGAACATGTGCTGATACGCTTGTACACGCGTATCAGATTGTCGAAGCACGTTTCCAGCGTTCTATTAATTATTTTGTGCACGTGGTAGTGGCCAAAGCAAGCCGTGATCCAAAAACCGAGTATCCAACAGATCGAATTGTAACAAACAAACAGGTAGTTCCAGCATTAAAGCAATGTGTTCTACGGTTTGTGATAGATCAGAATGTTCGACGGCGATCTGCAAACGAAACCCAACAAGTACATAAAGACGTCGTTTTCGCGCGACATCAATACTCGCAAACACTTCTTGTCGACATCGCCCTCGACGTGAGCTATCAAATCGCTTTTATCTAGGTAGACCAGCGCGACGAGAGCAAATTGTAGTCGTCGGTCAACATGCGACATATGGTCTGCGCTAGTTCGCTGATGCGCAACGGAAACGGTGTTTTGATGCGCGAGCAAATACCGCGATCGCTGATCGATTCGTTCGCAGACGCGTCAAACGTGATCGTGTTCATTTGTGCGACGATCAAACGATATTCCAACATACGACGAATGCCTCTGCGTTTGTCGCTTTGCCCGGTGTGATCTGCTGTCCACCGTGAAGCACAGATCCAACTGCTTGTACCTTTGGAGATATCAAATTTTGTTGCTGAAGTTTATTAAGTGCAACAGAGCGCACACGAAGTCTTCTTTGGTCGAGCACACTCTTGCAGCTCTCACCACGAGCGGAGTAACGTCCAAACAAGCAATGTACAAAAGATGTTTCGTAGAATCGTACATTTCCGTCTACTAATTGTTCGAAATTTTAGGTGGTGCAAGTATGGACACTTTCGTTAAAAGGTTGATTCTGAGATCCATTTCCAAACCTGTATATACCCATTGCGACATTGATCGAATATTATAGGCGCGTTTTCTAGTTACGCGTTTGTTTCTAATTGCAGTCTTACCACGCGACGGCCGAGCTTCTTTATATTATTAGCGGAACGTTCCACGTCAATCGATAACCAAGCCAAATTGTCAAAGATAACGTTTTATGCGTCGTTCTGATCGAACAACGCCTCTAAAATCGTGCAACGTTTACAGTCACAGTGTCGTCCGTTAACCACACATTAGGAGCCGTTAAAGATACAATAATCGCGCACAAACTGCGCCATTGGACGCGTTCTATTGCTCCCGGAAAGCACCGCCAGTTTTTTTGGTAACTGTTTATGTTCGGGGTGACAGTCTGTGGCCGGAGCGCAAAACGGATCCAGTACAAGTTGAACGGTTACACACGGTATCCAATCGGTTGATGTCGTGCATTGCGTTTGTCGAACGTATCAAACGCGACGCGTCGCGACCGCTGCCGTTGTCGTGCCTATCGGTAATGCGTTTGGTTGTTTTAATAGCGCGTTTAACTTTTACCGCCGCAACGTTTGAGCAATCGTCGAACGCATCCGACATGCGCTCTCTTGCATCTACAGTTTTGTGAACGGAACAAAGTTTTCGATGTCGTACATAATTATTAAACGTGTATTCTGTCGTACCCTTGGATCGACAGAGCGATTGTTTTAACGAGACATACATTCAATATTGGCGACATTGCAACCGTGTCGTCGCAAAACGCAAACACACAATGTCGACATAACACAATCGTACGACCAGGTCGCGTGAGTGATCCAAAGGTGCGTACTTTTTATACATCTCGTAAAAGTTTCGCCGCTCTAGGAGCACGTAATCGTGTCGCGTCACTTGTGTATCTGGCCAAAACCACCTTGCGCCAAGACGACGAAGTGCCAATCGTCGACATGTCCA
>NW_018024296.1:12583-22527 GCF_002006095.1 Pseudomyrmex gracilis
CTTGTGTATCTGGCCAAAACCACCTTGCGCCAAGACGACGAAGTGCCAATCGTCGACATGTCCAAGACCGTCGTTATTAGATATCCCGTTGCCGTTAAACGCGACATATGCGGTCCGACGCAATTTCAATCGCGCCGAATAACGCTGATAACGCGCAAATCTACCGTGTTGACGCAAACACTTTATCGCATTTTCGCGATTGCGCAAACTGTATCAGTCCTGTAACATTGACAGCGACAAGTATTTGTATGTTTTAACGGTTGATCCAACCATGATCGTGTTGGTGGGATCGTCTATCGTGTAATATTGTAACGTAATCTCAAAACAGCACAAGGGCAACAATCGCGACGGATAGTCGCAAGTGTACCACGTGCTTTCAGTTTTGCAACGACACATTGTCAAAGGTTGCGACGCGGCGTAAGCCTTGTTCTCGTTGACCTATTGGTTGCAGTAATCCGCGAGTGGTGTGACTTTCTCAATGTTTTTGTTCCAACGACCGTAAGATACGACCGTGCGAATTGGAAATACTTACAACTTTGATCAAAGATTCGCGGTAGCACAGTTTGCACCACAACAACGTTGTCGTTGGCAATTTCCACAAAGTGTCGCCCATTGCAACAAAGTGACGTCTGCATGGCCGTGAAGCATACGTTTGTTCGGCACTTAGTGTAACATTTGTTGCACGCGTACTTATTTATATCGCCAAATTCGTCGCAATGTACGAGCATTGACACTCGAGTTACCAACAAGTCGCACGTACCGCGCAATGGCATTGTTGGATACGTTCCGGAATGCCACAGAGCGCAAAAGTCGGTTTTGCTGCGAACGAAAAAGGTGGCCGACGAATCGGTGGCCGCGTCGCACCACAGCGGTCTTTACAGATATGTTTTTTGTATTTCAATGCCGACGATTGCGAGTCGTCGTCAGCGCGAGAAATCTCATAAGCATATGTTTTAGCGCTCTTGAATAACTGCTGCACTAGTTTTTAGCACAACGTCGGCAGAGCTAGAAATCGCACATTACCGCAATCACGCACGTGTGCTACAAAGATTGCTGTTATCGAGTCGTCGAACTGCCGGTCCAACTCAGAATCAACCAATTCATTAAAAAGTTGGACGACTTCAACTCCGCTTCCCGAAGTCTTCGTTTGCACAGTTCCGTTAACGTCACGCGTCGAGTTTGCTTCGAGTGCTTACTGCACGACGCTGTTGATAATCGCCCGCTGCTGCTCGCACCGTTAACTGTTCCGATGCGCGCAACTATTCAAATTGTACGTTGCTAATGTCAATCCGTACAATTGATTCGTGTAGCATTACGATCGATCGATCTTTGTGGAAAACATTGTAATAAACATATGTTTACATGTAGAGATACGATACAGATAAAAGTGATAAAAAACACACTTACATTGTTGTTCAACTCACCTTGATCGGAACACGCAATCGTAACGACTATACAGTGTTTATTTTCTCTGGAAATCACGTATATTACCCTCATTGTGTTAAGTTCCTCCTATTTCTTCGTGAGTGATTCCCTTCTTGCGAGCGATTTTGGGTTTTTACACAAAATTAGCGGTAACTCTCATTAGATGGTCCGAGAACAAATTTTCCTTTTTATTTCTAGTAGCCGCGACCGACCAGGACGTAACTAACGTGCATTTGTGGAAATACATCAAAATATTGTTACTGTGGAAAGCACCTACTTGCGAAGCTTGTCGCGCCTTTGCAGCGACCGCAAACGATCGTTAGTGTCGCTTCGGTGGATCAAAATCACCCGAACGAAATTTACCAATACGTTCGTTGCGCAACCGCATGTCCGCAAAAAAAAGAATACGAGCGATTCGCATTCCGAACGTACTTTCGTCGTTTTGGAACGAATTTGATACGCGTAACGACGGTTGCAACTGACACTTAGCAAAAACGACGACGGACTCTTAGCGAAAACGTTCGTTCCTGTGGACATCGAGTTTGATGGTAACGGCGGTGCGCGAGGAATTGAAATCGTCGCCAACAAAATTGCTCCGACAATTTTCAAGCCGTGTACAGTATGAAAATGTGCACGAAACGTTTACTCGACAAACGGTTGCGCGAATGTACAATTTGATCAAAGAAAATTCAGTAGTTGACGGAGCATTTATAGTCATGCAACCGATCGAATACGCAAAGGTGAAGATTCCCGTGACGATAAACGTGCCTGAGTTGTGCAACGAATTCCACATGGCCGCGTTGGATGAACTGTTTGCTGTGAGCAGTACAATTTCGCGACGGTGCTTGAACAACTCGACGACGTATTTGTTCAAAAGAAACAAAACCCAATGGTACGTGCAAATTTTTGGTTCGTACTTGTCCACCGTTGTCCACTTTTCGCGCAATGGTTCCGCGATAAAGCAATAGCGCGTATCACAAAATTCGTAGTTAAAGAGACAAGTGTCGCCTTTGCTTCAAACGGTGGCGGTAGAATAAGTAAATAACGGACACTTTGCACAACATCGCACACTTGATGTAAACAATGTAGCTTCGAAAAGCGCGCTTGGTTTAGTTTTGTTCGCTACTGTCCCCAATTCAACATTTTGCACAGAACCGACAGATCGCTTGAACGCTCGACGATGCGCGCGGTACTACTACCGATGACTCGCGCAACGATTTGCACAGAATCGACGAGGCGTGCGACAACGTACTCTACGTTGAATCATACCGTTTAACGCGCGGCGTTAACATTTACAAAAACCATTGTTGAATCGCGATACACCGCGACGCGTAGGGGTGTAATTGGCAAAACGTACGATGCGGCGCGTGGCGTTGTAACCGACAAAACGTACAACGCGGGAACATTGATCTCAATCTATCAATCGCGACGAGAGCAATCCAAGCACGAGAGAAACTAACACGCCCTGTTTAGCACCGTATTCGACGTTGGTTTGATAGAGAACAAATACGATGATGCGATTTAGACCGAGATCTGCGTTCAATATCTCGTCGACCAGGTGCTGAAATACGGCTATTCCTTTTTGTATATGCAAATAGTGTTGGCGCTTGTAGCGAACGATTCGAAGTTTGCATGGGACGTCGTTGGTTCGGTAGCGATCAAAACATTGCGTTACGCTCTACGATGTCAGGACAACAAAGCAGCGAACGCTCAGCGTTGTTATGAACAAACAATAACGGACAAACCAAACGGTTGCGCAGAACCGCGACGTTTAGCAAGTGCAAATGCAAATATACGTTTTAAGCGATCGAGCGTACACAGCGATTCTCCAATAGTGCGACGACGTCGTAACGCGAAACAACGGAATGGACGCGCGCAACGAGCAAACGACGCAACGACAACGGCGACAAATTGTTCGCGTACGGGTTGTTAATGTTGGCTCACAGCGGCAAGAGACTGTCGGATATAGCGAGCCTTGGTCAAACGCAATTGAAACAATTGTTTTGACATGGAACTTGCGCTATATTTGTGCACAAAACGTCTCAAATGGAACAATGTAAACTACATTTAATTGACGCGACCGCATTGCTGTCGTTGGCGACTCGTTTGCACACGTTTGCTTTGTGGTGCGACAACAAGTCATTGAGCATTTTGTTCAATGTGACGTCAAAGCGCGCAACGTTTACTCGCGTGTACTCGTTAACAACCGGTACGTCGAAACTGAAGACCTGAACTTTCACGCGTTGCGACGCATGTTTGCCGGACGCCGTGTGGTAAACGGCAACCCCGTGATAGAACTGCGCGAAATGATAAACCATGCGTCGCGCGCGCAAACAAACAATTACGTAAACACGTATCTGTAATTGTTTCTTTTGCGCGCACATTAATCACGTAAGACCGAACTCGCGTTAATCACAAGACGAACGTCGGTGTTGCAATTTTTGTTCACCGCATCGAACAAAAACGCTGCGTTTAGCTGACATTTAACAAACGTTGTGATCCATGGAACTAACTAACATTTTAATCCGTCAAACGAACGTCTTAGTTCGTCGAACGATCATCTTAGTCCGACGAACGAATCTTTTGGTACCGTCGCGTCAACATATGGGTTGCAACGGCGACAATTGTTTCGTCACAGATGAGATATATTTGGCGATACAATACTTCAGCTCACTGCGGGAAGCTTGCGGCGATTGGTTTCATTCGGATCAGATCGACACGTCGGAATCTTTGAACATGGATCGATCTACGAACCCTTCTTTGAGGCGTCGACCGACTCATCGTTTGTCATCGCATCATCGAGCAACAAAACGTTCGTCACCCCCTCCGGTTTCTCGGCATGTCTGCGTTAACGTGCGAGTTCGGTCGGAATCGATAAATGGTCGACAAAACAACCGTCGTCGTCCGCGAAGCAAGCGCGCAAACAGACATCCGATTTCGCGGTCGCGCAAAAAGTTGTAGATATGTTGCGCCAAGTGCCATTTTGCGTTGACGACCGCGCTAAGTTACGTCCGACATAGTGATATTCTCGCCGCAGGAGTACAAGCGCAAGAAAAAATCTATGGTTATAACACATCTAGATTTGACGAGACACCTGATCGATTTTACCAACTGCTTTCCACGACCCAAGCGTCAAAGATCAGGCGGAAGAAACGGCAGAGCCATTGGTAATTATAAAAATGCAATGCGACACAAAATTCCGATTGACAAAGTTCCGCTTTTGCAAATAGTTCTCGTATACAATGTGTTACCGTTGCACAACAACGACGTTACTCATAACTCAGTAAGTAACTCAGATCAGAACCAGGCTGCAACCCGTAAGTTGCACAATTAGTATTTCAGAAACTAAAAGAGATAAAAAAAAACGTTAGCACCATCGCGTTTTCAGCGTAAAAAACTGCAAATTACAAGTGTGTTTCAAAACGTCTAATTATTGTTGTTAACAAACAATTGTTTAAATAATTAAACTTATTACCTTTTTATTTCGTGGTAGTTTGCATCTAAATAAGAGAATGAAGGATCACAAAACCGTTTTTCGATAACTCTTCTGGTTCGCGAGATATTTAAAGTGTGTATTTTCACTCATCGCCATAATTTACAAACCAGTAAATGAAGGGCCTCTGTAAAATTAGGTTTGCCCTAGCTGTCTTAGTTCTCGAGATATCCTACATTTACAATATCGACTATGTATCGTTAAACACAGAATGTGTTAATAAACAAAATATTTATATACGTCAAAAATTTTCTTGATAAATTCCGGGACTTTTCGGGAACTTTTCAACTCCCCGGTGGTGGCTACTGCTGTTAGTATGGTTATTTATGTTATGAGTTAATTGTTATTACCGCGTGTTTTTATTAATAAATTTTACATTATTATAATTGTTTCTATAATTTACGTTTCTATAATTTTGCCATAATAATTAAATTCTGCTTTATTATTGTAACCGCATATATATCTATTGTCCTGTATAATAGTTAAACAATTAGCATTATTAGCGTTTTGTAAATTAGTTCAGTAGTCTTAAATGTACAATTAACCTTTTAATGAATATTTAGGTAATTTAGGCAAAACGTTGTAAAATATTCTGTACTATTCGTGCTCGAAGTGTTCCCAAGGCAAAGTTCGCTTGTGAAAAGCCAGTGTCACTGGCTTGGCTGGGCAAACGGCCCGAAGTTCAGATAAGGCACGCGCCGAGATAAGGGACGCGTTAGACAGCAAACCGTTGGCGGCCGCGAGACCGTTGACCAGGAGCTAGTGACCGCTGGACCCGTGAGACCGTGCAGCGTCAGCGTATTTGAAACGCTATATAAACGGCCGGAGCGACTGGTCCGGACACAGAGTCTGTCTCTGAGATTCATCCTGTTCAGTTCGCTTCGCGAAAAAGTCAGTTCGGAATAATTTTTTTCAGTCGGGACTTAGAATATTTTAATTTTTTCGTGTCAGAACGTAGAATATTTTAATATTTTTGTGTCAGAACTTAGAATATTTTAATTTTTCCGTGTCAGAACTTAGAATATTTGAATTTTTTCAAGTATGAACTTAGAAGTTTTTAAGTATTTCCAGTTAAGACTTAGAATATTTTCAATTTTTTTGTGTCGTAACTTATAACATTTTAATCTTTTCGTGTCGGGACTTAAAATATTTTAATTTTTTTGTTGGGACTTAGAATATTTTAGACCTAGAATAAGTTGTTTTTTGCGTCTACACTTAGGATACTCGTGCGTGCGCAGATCGAATCTGTCTTCAAGTTTGTTTAATGGTAATAGTACATATCAATAATTATAATAATTATTCCCCTTTTGTATCTCGCACACGGGTGTAATATTTAGTCGATTTACATCGTTCTGATTACTGTTAGTTACACCTGCTCACCCTGTGTCGTTTCCTGTTATTCCGTTGACGAGGAAGGTGCACACGAGTGCACACTCGTTATTTCCTGCCATTCTCAAGTACGAGAAAGGTGCACACAAGTGCACACTTGTCACTTCCTGTTATTTCGTTGACGAGGAAGGTGCACACAAGTGCACACTCGTCACTTCCTGTTGTTCCGTTGACGAGGAAGGTGCACACGAGTGTACACTCGTTATTTTCTGTCATTCTCAAGTGCAAGGAAGGTGCACACGAGTACACACTTGTCACTTCCTGTCGTTCTGTTGACGAGGAAGGTGCACACGAGTGCACACTTGTCATTTCCTGTCATTCCAAAGTACAAGAACGGTGCACACGAGTGCACACACGTCACTTCCTGTTATTCCGTTGACGAGGAAGGTGCACACAAGTGCACATTAGTCACTTCCTGTCGTTCCGTTGACGAGGAAGATGCACACGAGTGCACACTCGTTATTTCTTGTCATTCTCAAGTGCGAGGGAGATGCACACAAGTGCACACTCGTCATTTCCTGTCGTTCCGTTGACGAGGAAGATGCATACGAGTGCACACTCGTCATTTCCTGTTATTCCTAAGTATGAGGAAGGTGCACACGAGTGCACACTCGTCACGTTTTGATCCTGGGTACTACAGTGAGAACGGCACAATAAAGATTGCACGCTTATTCGTCGTATCTATTCCTAGGCTTCCCGTCAGCCAGAGGCCCCGTCTCCGCGACGAAGGCGGCGGACCCGACGTGGAGGCAGGGAGAACCACCTGAGGGCCCTTCAAAGAGCCTACGCGCGCACCGAATCTTTTGACCTCGCGGTGCTTGACACTACCCGTGTGACTGATACGGAAGGACGCGCCGCATATTTTCACACGACAAGTACAGTGGAACGCGCCGTTACCCGGGTCCCGCAAATTATTAGTAACGAGGGGTTCACGAGGCGGATTTTGATCATTTGATCCTCGTGGAGGTTGATCCCGATTACCCGCGGTAGAATTGTTTACCCGGCTACGGTCCCCCCCCGACGGATCCACGGTTCCGGGTGTACATGGAAAAGCGACGCAAGGTGTTGTATTCCACTCGGAGATCCACTCACGAGCATCGGTTTAACCGGGCGCCGTCAACAAAGGTCCCGTGCAGAAGACAGTAACCAGCGTCACACATGCAGCACACATAGGCCCACCTATGTGCATCGGACGGTCGGCACCGCCCGGTGAACCCGGCGAGTATATCGAGTTGACGGAGGCGTTCGATTTTTGGCAGAAGTACAACCTTGGCCGATTCCGGTTGGTGGTACTGGCTTATCTTAACCTGTTAGACAACAAGATCTACTGTACGTGGTGTACCCACGAGACGGACGACGTCCTGATACCCGAGGCCGTGATAAGCCACAGTATCTCGATTGGAACCCAGTCCACGGATGTGTTGTGCGCCAGATGCTCGCAAAATTTAACGATATATCGACCGGTAGAAGAGTGCAAGAAATGCCACTTTGCCTACATTGATTTCATCGCGGAACACACCGACGATTTTTCTACGCTCCAGGACCACACGGTATATATAATTGACGACCCGTCGATTTAATCCGGAACAGAAAACCTTACCTCAGCTCCCGGTCATATCTTCATCCTTTGCCCCGGTAAAGCCTCAGGGTTGACCGAAAAGGGGGGACGTACGTCCGGCAGGTGTAAACGGCCGCAGAACCGTGACCCAGCCCCTGGGACGTAACAAAGCCTTTCAGAAGAAACAGATGATCCCACTACGGTTAAATATTTTACTGCAATTTTCAATAAATATACATATGTAGAACTCAATTCGGTCCACATCTCTAAAGGATTATCTCCAAGTCGACCAACAGACTCTTATATAAAAAATGATTTTTTACGGTGTTTTTTTAGAATTTAAATTGTTTGCTTTTGTTTTTTTTCAGGTAGTTTGAACAAGCTTATGATGATTGCTCCATAAAGAAAATCCGCTGGAGCCTAGAAAAAGAATAATATAATTGGTAATTATAACAGTTGTATGATGTATTACGTTAGGGTAGGTTAGGTTAGGGTAAGTTAGGTTGAATTAGGTTATTATAGTCATTCCTCGGGGGATGGCACACCACCTTGTCGTGGTCCCCGAGCTTGCGTGCCGTGATGATCTGAGGAGCTATACCGGCGGGAACTTCGGTTCCTGGCAGGGTCTCCCTTGCCGGACGGGTCCTCAGTGAGCGGCCAGACTAAGAGTGTGCCTAGGGGAAGGAAAACCCCAACAGAAAACCCGGGCAGGTCGGGCTCGTTAGCCATGGTANTTTTTGCACAACGTCGGCAGAGCTAGAAATCGCACATTACCGCAATCACGCACGTGTGCTACAAAGATTGCTGCTATCGAGTCGTCGAACTGCCGGTCCAACTCAGAATCAATCGATTCATTAAAAAGTTGGACGACTTCAACTCCGCTTCCCGAAGTCTTCGTTTGCACAGTTCCGTTAACGTCACGCGTCGAGTTTGATTCGAGTGCTTACTGCACGACGCTGTTGATAATCGCCCGCTGCTGCTCGCACCGTTAACTGTTCCGATGCGCGGAACTATTCAAATTGTACGTTGCTAATGTCAATCCGTACAATTGACTCGTATAGCATTACGATCGATCGATCTTTGTGGAAAACATTGTAATAAACATATGTTTACATATAGAGATAAGATACAGATAAGAGCGATAAAAAACACACTTACATTGTCGTTCAACTCACCTTGATCGGAACACGCAATCGTAACGACTATACAGTGTTCATTTATCTGGAAATCACGTATATTACCCTCATTGTGTTAAGTTCCTCCTATTTCTTCGTGAGTGATTCCCTTCCTGCGAGCGATTTTGGGTTTCTACACAAAATTAGCGGTAACTCTCATTAGATGGTCCGAGAACAAATTTTCCTTTTTATTTCTAGTAGCCGCGACCGACCAGGACGTAACACCACGTGCATTTGTGGAAATACATCAATATATTGCTACTGTAGAAAGCACCTACTTGCGAAGCTTGTCGCGCCTTTGCAGCGACCGCAAACGATCGTTAGTGTCGCTTCGGTGGATCAAAATCACCCGAACAAAATTTACCAATACGTTCGTTGCGCAACCGCGTGTCCGCAAAAATAAGAATACGATCGTTTCGCATTCCAAACGTACTTGCGTTGTTTTGGAACAAATGTGATACGAGTAACGACGGTTGCAACTGACACTTAGCAAAAACAACGACGGACTCTTAGCAAAAACGTTCGTTCCGGTGGACATCAAGTTCGATGGTAACGGCGGTGCGCGAGGAATTGAAATCGTCGCCAACAAAATCGCTCCAACAATTTTCAAATCGTGTACAGTATGAAAATGTGCACAAAACGTTTACTCGACAAACGGTTGCGCAAATGTACAATTTGATCAAAGAAAATTCAGTAGTTGACGGAGCATTTATAGTCATGCAACCGATCGAATACGCAAAGGTGAAAATTCCCGTGACGATAAACGTGCCTGTGTTGTGCAACGAATTCCACATGGCCGCGTTGGATGAACTGTTTGCTGTGCGCAGTACAATTTTGTGACGGTGCTTGAACAACTCGACGACGTATTTGTTCAAAAGAAACAAAACGCAATGGTACGTGCAAA
>NW_018024297.1:0-3128 GCF_002006095.1 Pseudomyrmex gracilis
GGGGGGGGGTACGTACACGTAATGACGCGGATCGTTGGGAAAGATATACGTTCGAAAACGATATTCGTCCGGTGTTGATTGTTTCAAATCGAGCAGTAAATAACCGTGAGGACGCGAAGTGGCGTCATAGTACGCTTCTTCCAAAAACTTTGCGTCGTCGGGATAGACTTGACGCGCGAGATGGCGAATTTGCGCGTGATCGCGCGGGTTCTTGAAAACCACAATGTAATTCGCATTCAACGAAATATCGCGTTGACCGCGTCCTTGATGAAAGAAATTCTGTGAAATAAGTATAACGCTAAGATTTTTATGATGGCTACCCTTGGTAAACAAATCAACGATTACTTCGCACGACGACGATTCTCGCATAAGATCGTCGATTATTATTAATTTCGCACAAAGCGGATCGTTCGAGTAATCTTCCGGGCGGGGTAGTCCTTTGCGAAATTCGATTTTACATTTTTCCATCTCGCGTTGCAACTCGAGATAGGCTTCTTGCCACTCGCCGTAATAAAATAAAATTCTCCCGAATCGAATATTCGCCATTTTCGGCAAATAACGGAAAAAAGTCTTTACAAAAATTGTTTTCCCGCATCCCGTAAGACCGCAAACAATCGACGTCCAGGGATGTTTCCAGTGCACGTCCATTTCGAAGACTGTGCAAATTGCCGCTCGTATAACTCTTAAATTAAACTGTTTTTGGTTTGCGATGAGCTCACCATCGCGCGTTGGGCCCCGCGGCGGCCGCGTTTTGCTGCGACAACGAGCTAATTTTCGTCGCGGCAACGGTGAGCTTATTACGGATGATTGAAAAGCTGTTTTCATGAAAAATCAGCTTATTGTCGCGCGCGCAAAACTAAGCTCGTCAAACGCGCGCCAATATAAGCTTATAGCTTTTTGTTGAGGTTATATCAAAAAGGCAGTTTCTACGGATAAAAGAAAACAGAGATCGGGAAAAAGCAATCTTTTAATTTTGTTTTTAATAAAAATTTAATAATAGTAAAATATTACGTTTTACAAAATGTGTACATATTGCTTAATCTACTAACATGTACAGAAAATCTCGCATTTTATAACCTTATTTTTACACACAATTGTTAAAATAACTTATATATTTTTCTTTTATTGTACAAAGCGCTTGTTTACATTATGACTTATTTGGACAAAAAACGTATATACAATTTTAACTCTTACTAATACGTTTAAAATATACAAACTATTTACAAGAGAATGCGCGGAAAAAAGTCTTATTCTAAGTAGCCGTATGGAACGGAGCGTCGCTCTTCGATAAATCTACGCTTCAGCAAAACCGGCGAGCAGATTTTTGATTCGTCCCGCGTCACAACCTCGTGAAACGCGGTGCGACAAATTGCTCTAAAATGCAGATTTATTGACACATTTTCTTCTTTTCTCTCTTTTTTCATTAACATTTCCTTAACGCTATTGAAATTAATTATGCGGGAGGTTGCGGAATTGAGAGTTATTCTCTTGAATTTACACACTTCCCGCGCGCCACCGTCCGGAGTATGAACTACGTACGCGTAAAATTTCGGGCCACCGGATACAAACGACTCGATGTAACTACCACGGCCGTAGCCTTCGAGCTCGACCGTCATATCGCCTAGGAAATTTCCCGTACGCGGTTCGTATTCGCCGGGTTCTCCGCTGCTCACATAAATACACGAATCTGTATCGTAATAAAGAACGCGCTCGCCTAAACGTTTTAAATATTCGTACAGTTTCAATCGCGCCTGTGCCGTCGTGTACGCCGCTATTATCACGTTGGTAATCGGAGAGGGTACGACCGCCTCGTCCCGCATTCTCCACGAAACATATATTACTTCGTCATTCACAGGTAATATATCGGTTACCTCGTGCTCGGGGCTCGACAATAGTGATACGAGACGTTCCTGCGACTTTACCACCTCGGTACTCGTCAAGTTCGATCGTTGCCCGAATTTTCCCCAAAACGAATTGAGGCACAGCTTTGCGACCGAGCGTAAACCCGGATTTTGCGCAATGTTTGCTCTATCTAGAGCGATATCCTCGACTGCTTCGTATTCTCAAAGATATCGTTCTTTAGATTGGTCGTCCACGCATTTGCTCGGCCATCCGCTCGCCTCTTGCTTCAATTTGAGAAAACAGTTTATGTATTCGGCAAATAATCCCTCCTGACGCGTATCAGCGTCGTATCGGCTCGTCTCGTATTGCCATATCTCGCTCACTGCAGTCACGAGATAACCCTTCTCCACAGCTTTGCGTAATTCACACAATACCCATACGCCTTCGAATTCACGATCGCGCGGATTTTCGTGCGAGCACTGAGCCTGCGAGAAGTTTTCGCAGCAACTGCGGCACAAGGCAAACAGTAGTTTGCCCTGCACGCGGTACGGGAGTACAGGGTAAAAGAGATTGCGCGGAGGGAACACTCTACAACGCACAAGCCCCTCGACCGCGGAAAAATCGACACCGGGCATCGCCCCGATGAGCGAGGCGCACTCTTTTTGTCCGACAAGAATTTTTGGATGTCCAATCGGGAAAGCGCCGGTTTTCAACACGTAAGGGTATAGAGAACACACGTCTACGTAACGTATCTTCTCCGTACCCGTAACTTCGCGCCGAATCGCGATGTTTCCCGTTTGACCGCCGAAAAACGCGTCACGCGGTGAAAGCGGTTTAACCGCGAGCATTGGATGTTGGTCTAAAAACACTCGCATTTTGCGATTTTCCCGCGTATCGCGATCAAAAGCGCACTCCCATTTCTCCGTCACGATGTACCCTTGTTTGCGAAGACGCCATGACGTTGTCAGTGTACGCTCGTATCGCGAGTTTATCGTGTCGTACACTTCGCGTTCCCCCGTGCAGAGACGTTTGTCGCGTTCCGTTTTAAAACATACGGGACACCCGTGCCAAAAGCAGCCGTGGTATTGCAACACGTGACGCTCACCGTTCGCCGTCTCGTAATACCCGTCGACGGGAATGCCTCCGACTTCCGCGAGACGATGTTCTCGCCCATGACCCGCGTGAACAATGATGCGGCCGAGCTCACGCTCCTTCCACACCAGCCACTGCAGAGCTTTGCGGGATTGCGTATCCGCGAGGCGATATCCGCCGCGAGGAATGACGCC
>NW_018024297.1:4393-7487 GCF_002006095.1 Pseudomyrmex gracilis
GACAACGCGGACATTTATGCGAGCATCGATGAACTCCTCGTTCGGGACGATAAGGCAGGTTGCAAGGAATGCAGTATCCCCTGCTCCCCGCCGCCGCTCTTAAATATAAAATCGGGCAATAGTGACGCGAACCCTCGCAATAAAGAATATTTAAACGTAGCAAGGATTCGCGTCCGAGAGAGGCGAGCAACGCACCACCGTCGTACAACGGTTTTCCGCCTGTCGCGAAAGTAGACGAGGCGTAAATAATTATAGCTAACCCCTTTCCGGCAAGGTACCGTTGAAATCGCTCAATTTCCCCAATACCACAGCCCTCTTCCGGAATTGTGACGCCTGCTCTCTCCACCAACTCCTGTGCTCATTGGCGTTGTAAGGAGAAGTTCGAACGTCTCATTGCATTCCATCGCTCATGTAGCTCGCCCGTGCGGGTGTCACCTCGTTCGAGGTATACCCGAGCGGCAACGAGTGAGCGAGAGAAACAGAGGTTGTCGCTATTCGTTATTGAAAGAATCGAGCGTTTCTCGATTCCTTCCGCGCCCAAAGGACGNCCTCCTTTGCCCGACGGAGAGTGGACGGTGCATACGCGTATCGTAAATGACGTAGCAATGTCTATCCCCTCCGTTACTTTGCGCAACCGTACTCACGAGAGACCAAATATTCTCGTGAGTCAAGTCACGCGCAGGACGAAAAGAAAGACCCGCTGCACCGTTGGTCAAAGTCGGGGAATCGAACCACACCCCAACGTAATCATTCGGCTCCGATAAATTTGTCGCGTATCTGTGAATTTCGCGAAATGCACCCTCCACCCATTCTATTATTTCAGCACCAGGCTGAATTTTGCGGATCTCAAATGTCGCCTTTCTCCCTATTACCTCGAATTTCTTAAATCTACGCGCGTTTTCCGTCCGTAATACGATAAATGTATAATTATTATTATTTTTACCGATCTGTTTGCTTTTCTCGTCATCGGCAGCACTGTCGGGGGTGGCGGGAGTAGCACTGCCAGTGTAACGCTCGGCGGTGATGTCGTCGCTGTTGCTTCTCTCGTCATCGGCGGCGCTGTCGGTGTAACGCTCAACGGTGTCGTCGACGTCGCTGCGCTCGTTGTTGGTGCCGTCCTGTTTACTACTATTTTCTTGCGCAACATTTACAGTTCCGTCCCCGTATTGTACTGTAAATACAAAAGCTTAATACAAAAATTCTCAATATATTAACAAGCAATTATAAAACGACGGTAAACGAACCAATTATTGATTCATTAGACAGACGCTTCAATTACATTTGATTAAATCCATATATATATATATCTACGTGTTGTATATAAGGTGTTGCAAATATATTGTTATAGAAATAAATATATTGTTATAGAAATAAAAATTTAAGTCAAATTTAATGAAAAATATACTGAGTGTGTGACTTTTCTTATCGCGTCAATTTTTACCGCGTAACATAAGAAAAACGCGTTTGGACATGCACAATATTAATGAAACTTAGTTATGCTCGATATTAATTTAATAAATTTAATAAATTTATTTTTATGTGATATTTCTTAGCGTAATTTTAAGTTTATACAAAGAAATTAAATAAGTAGGACAACGAGTACATATATATATATTAAACATATATTTATTCAATTAACTGTAAATGAAGCGTCTACCTAATTTATATCGCTAATTGGTTTTTTTATTTCTTTTTTATTATATCACTTATATATATATATATTACATAACTGTACACTTATATATATATTACAATTATATAAAATACTATTTTAACTATTCTAACCTTCTCCCTCCGATATTTCTACAATGGAATCTTCCGTTTCCGAAATAATCACGGGGCGTTCGTCTTCTCCATTGTCATCGGTGTCGTCGTCGTCGTCGTTCTCGTCGTCGGCCTCGTTGTTGTCGTCGGCATCCTCGTCATCATTGTTGTCGTAGTTGTCGTCGTCGTCGTCGTTGTCGGCGTCGTTGTTGTCGTCGGCATCCTCATCATCATCATCGTTGTCGTAGTCGTCGTCGTCGTCATCGTCGTCACCGTTCTCGTCGGCGATGCCGTTGTTGTCGTTGTTGTCGGCAATGATCTCGTTTTCGATTTCCGACAAGAGACGGACTGTTTCCCGCTCGTAGCGCTCATCTTCCATTTGCGCTTCCAGCCGCCTTCTTCGAAGCTCCTCCACCGCCCATTGACGCTGTTCTTCTTCCGCTTTTTTTTGTTGGAAATGGTCAGGTAATGTCCCTGGCGGATACCTAACTTCCAGCATCATCTGAAAATTAATATATATATATATAAGTTTATATATAATTTTTTTATATATTTTTCATTATGTTTAACTATTTAGTTAGTTTACTTACCGGAATCAACGGGAGGAGGAGGAGGAGAAGGAGAAAGCTCCGCTTCATCTCTACGGGCTCTTCCTAAAATGTGAAAATCACTACTTAATATATTTTTATTCTAAAAGTTAGTAATTCTTGTTTTATTGCTTGTAAACTTACGCAGCGGAGGTTCATTTGCTTCTTCTTCTGCCCCCTCTCGTCGGCGACGTTGGGCCGTAGGAGCAGGGCGTTGCATTGGCAACACCCTGGCTACCGTCCGAGCTTCTACACAAAGCGATACGCTCGCAACTTGCTGCTGCTGACAAGAAGCAAAACGGGGTGGCGTCGCTGCAGCTTCTTCTTTGTAAGCCGTTACGATTACCTCGTTACAATTGTTCACTAAAGTAAATAAACAATAATTAAGTAAGTTTTACAAGCGCGAAAATAATATTCTTACGAGAATAGAAACTGTTTTTACTCACCTCTGTTGTCGCGTATCATTCATGCGATCAGCCCTTACACATCTTTCTCCTCGTGTTGGAGCCAGAGATGCCAGATTCTGAACACTTGGTAGCATGCGGTAGCAGCGGTAGCATGGAGGGGATACGCACACAACCTCAGATTGCGTACGTGTGCGCTCGAGACTTCGGGCGCGATCGGGCAGTAGAAAGAGACAGAGAAATGACTTTCTGTCTCGCTCTCGCTCGGGCGATACGACGTTCAACTCTCAATAACGTCGTAAACGGTACAAGAAATGTCCAAATTTTCCGGCTCGTTCT
>NW_018024298.1:0-1113 GCF_002006095.1 Pseudomyrmex gracilis
AGAACAGATATTATTAATCCCGATTTGAAATAATGTATAGTCAAAGACTTAATATGTTCTTTCTCTGGATTTTTCTTTTGATTAATATTCTTTTAATACTTGTCTTCTAGATCTTGCTCATGTCCAAAATAGGTGAAAAAAATTATGAAAAAATTACAATAGCAAGTTTAAAAAAAATGATCCATTGCACTCTCGCAAAAAAATACAGTTGGCATGGAGGAAAAGGCAAGATGCAATTCAGTCTCCTTAAAGGATTAGTGAATGCTGTGATTTGTAAGGTTTTTCAAAAAGTAATGTAATATTGTTGCGTTTACGGGTGATATTAATAAAATATATGTATTATGTATTATGTATTATTAATATCAGTTGATATAATTATGTAATATTAATATCAATTGAAAGTTTGATTGAAATCTAACAAAGAACCAAGAAAATATTTTCTAATGCAGATCTATTTATATGAAAAACAGACTATTCAACTAACAGACTATTTCTACGGCAACTTTTCCTATACTTGTTTTAATGTTATCGACATTCTTGTATTTCAGNTATCTGTTTTCAGTATTTTTATTAAAATGCTGAAAAGTAGATTATTCTGTTTTATAATACAAATAGATTGACATTTAAATTATTTTTTCGGTTTTTTGCTGGACTTCCATCGAGCCTTTAATTGATATCAATAGAATATTGTTTTGCTAAACTAATCTTGTTTTTCTCAAAGCTTATATTTCGAAAATGATCCATTTCTTTAATCCTTATTTTCAACTTTTTATTTCAACAAAGATATATTACTTATTTTAAACTTTATTTAAAAAAAATTTGTTTGCAAGACAAGTTTCTCTCATAGTTCATTTTTTAATAATTGTATTATTAGGTGCAACTAGGCATACTAAACNTGAAGGAAGAGCATTTGCAGCTGATGCAACTGAGGAAGATATTATTGAAAGCATTAAGGAATTTCTCCGCCAATCAATTGGTCGAGCTAAAACGTAAATATTAACATACTCTATCAACTTTTTTTTCTTATTATTTATTCTTACTTTATTAATTTCTTGACAGATGGGAATCAAAACATCAAACTGGAAGAAATCAAAATGTTCAGAAACATGTACC
>NW_018024298.1:8038-9551 GCF_002006095.1 Pseudomyrmex gracilis
GACAGGACTCGAGGCGGACCAGTAGGATTAATGCAGACTTAATTAGTAAATAAAAAAGGTCACATTGAGCCAAAAAAAGATATTAATATAATAATATAATGATTTAATAATTACCACTTTAACATATATAAAAAATACGCAAAACATTTTGATTCTAACTGGAGTTTTTTTCAGTCGCAATTAACATATCAATAATATAAAAAATACGCAATATACATTATGTCAAGATATAAATAAAGTCAATGTCTAAAAGCAACGCAAAAAGTTGGCCTTTGATAGTAAACATGGTGTAATTACCTTGGAGATGACATTCTAAAAGATAATAAAGTAAAGTATTCAATCACCGTTACACATAAAGCAAAATTTAAAATGACCTTACTATGATGCCAAATAGTCAAACTCTGAAGGGAAAGATAAGAGGCACGAGAAACATATAGGAGTTCTCCCACTCATAGTGGATGTTTTTCACAGTGAGAAACATTCAAAACATTGAAGTAAAAAGTGTCAAGTAATTCTAAGTCGTTAACAGAATTTAAACCGTGTGACTGTTTTTTTATAAAGATCATTTCTGAAATTAGCCTGGTAATTATGCATTTTAGTTCACACATCACCGATTTCTTTGCGTTTCAGATATGTTGTAGGGCAGGTCATACTGAGCAATTGTGTGGAACAATTTTGTGGGGGACGGCCTTAGTTTAGGAGATATGGCAATTTGAAGTTTCAGAATTTTAATGCTTTATTCTAGATATTACAAGCTGTTATTACGAACAGTTAAGTTTAAGGAAGCGACCTCCTATTTTAATAATTTTTATATATGTTGTGAAGGTCATTGTCCCGAGTAATAATGTGAAAGTTTTAGGCAGGGGTCGTTGTTTGTTAAACAGTTACAAGAGGACGAAGTTTCACGAATGAATTCTTATTTTTCGGTCCCACGTACATTTCGTTCGCGTTTGAAGCGCGTAGGCAGGGGGGACTGCGCCCTCCTGCACTTACCCCCCCAAAACCTAATCTAACCTAACCTCCAAAAGGGACTTTGCCTCTCCCCGTGCTCTCCTCCTCGAAAATCAAGTACCGTTTTTTCACAAAAAGCGAATGTAATCGGAAGTCGTAACCCCCCTCGGAAAAAAATAACGATTTCCAATTACATTCGCTTCTTGTAAAAAGCTTCTTTTATAGGTTAAGTTAGGTTAGGTTTTGGAAAGGGTGCAAAGGGGGCGCAGCCCTCCTGCCTACGCGCTTCAAACGCGAACAAAAAGAACAAAAATACTAATATTGTTCCAAAGCTTTAAACTGCCATATCTGCTAAATTAAGGCCGTCTCCCACAAAATTTTTTCACATAATTACTCGGTATGACCTGCCCTACAACATATCTGAAGCACATCGAAATCGGAGATGTGTGACCTAAATTGCATATTTACCATTAGCCTTTTATAATAATGATGTTCATGATCTAGAATCTGGACATTGTCCCAATCAAAAGAATGATTAAGATCTGTTCTGTGTTTTGAGATT
>NW_018024298.1:16271-17854 GCF_002006095.1 Pseudomyrmex gracilis
TGGTATTGGTTTTTATATTTTATGAGTTTGGCTTTACCTATTGTGAGAGTTCCTAAATTAAGCAATTCATTACGCTCAAACAACTTTTGCGAACCGGAATCCAAAGGATTTTCATTTGTATTTACGAAATATATTATATTGTCTTTTCGCAAAAATAATAATTCTCGAGATTTGATGATACAGATGTTTATTGACTGAATATCAATTATTGTTGGTTTGAGTTTTTTCTGTGGTTTATGTTTTCTAGCAATTTTCTGATTCTGTTCTTTCTCTTCTTCCTCACTTTCTTCATCATTTTCTTTGTCTATTTCCGGTTCATTACTTATTTTATCTGAAGGATCGGTTTTTCAGTGAGCTGCTTCGCATTCTTTTATTTGATATTTGCGTTTTGCTGCTTGACTCTGTGTTTCCACTTTATTAGTTGTAGGTGACTCACAAGTTTGTGCAGTCTTAACGGTATTTTGGTTGGTGAAGGTTCTCCCGGACCTTCTTCTAATTAGAATTCGTTAGTTTCGTTGTCAGAATAACAAAAATAATCTATTTTGTCATTTTCTGACTCATTGTCATCTTCCAACCACCTTGAAATTTGATCTACGTCTTCAGGTTTGTTTGGATTTAATTGTCTCTGATCCTTGATTACTCTGCACTTTTTGTCTTCAAAACTAACTGGATTCTTAGATAATGCGTCGGCATTTACATTCGTTTTTCCCGCTTTGTATACTACTTCGTAATCATATTCTGCTACTGTCAATCTTTAACAAAGTATGCGCATGTTTGCATCTTGCGCATTCTTAAACCACGTCAAAGGCTTGTGATCGGTGACCAGTGTAAATTGTTCACCAGCACAACACAAGCGAGCTATGATTAATGGAGATACATATAATTTGCAAAATAATTAATAAAAAATATTTAGAAAGAAAAATTTTACAAAATTATTTGTGTGTACCAAAAATTTTTATATTATTTTACATATATTTTTTTACATTTTATAGTTTACATTTTTCTTAAAAATAGAGTCTTCTCCGAATGAAGATTTTGTCGTAGAGCTTTAATTAGCATGACGTGCTTTTTCTTAGAATCTCATAGCACACAAATTTCTATTATATATTGTAGATTATGGTTAGATATCTTGAAAGAAACTTGTGTTAAGGTATCTTTTCATTTACGCAGCATGCTGCGATAGCAAACGTTAGGATGCGATCCCATGCAGTGTTATTTTTCGCGTAACGCGTACCACGTAACCAACCAAAGAGATTGTAATTTCTCGTAATCTTTCTGATTGGTTACGCGTTACGTGTTACGCGAAAAATAACAGTGCATGAGATCGCACTCTTAAGAGCCGTCTACAATGGAGAGTTTTAAGAGAAAATGCTGAGCCGCTGGCAAAAGTCCGCTCAGCTGCTACTCAACCGCTACGCTATCGGGTAGGTGGCGCCATCTCTTAGGACCAAGTTAAACTAAAACAAGGATAGATAACATGAGAGAAACAAGGATAGACATATGTTTCTCTCTGACGCTTCTGCTAAAATTGTACTAATCGTATTTGGAATTTTTCTTGTCTCACAAGGCCTCAAAATCTTTTT
>NW_018024299.1:0-3515 GCF_002006095.1 Pseudomyrmex gracilis
GTGCCTCCGTCTTTTTTTTTAATAATTATATAATTATATAGCCAGCTTGGTGAAAAGAAACGAAACATAATATGTCTGCACTTTTTCGTAGCCGAGACGCGCCTAACCTCTATCACCTCGATGCTCTCGATGCTGATCGGCTCGATTTTTGGCTACGTTTCGATATTCATTGCCGGTACGAAAATTTGTATTTCACGTCACACGTACAATTCTACTATCTAATACTGACAGTGAGTATTTATTGCAACACAGCCTTTCAACACTGCACTTCACTGCCTGTCACCGCACAGCAGCATGACTACGTCTTGTGTAAATTCTCAACTCATACTACTACATACTTGGCGCGAGGCTATTCTACACAAAAGTATCGCCACCTGGTGGCGACAAGAGGCAAAGTACGCTCAAGCGATCCCAAGACGACGTGGACGAAAAATATGAACATAGTTTTTCGCGATTTCACACTTTGTATCGAGATATTTCCGTTCGAAAGGCAGGAAAAAAACCGCGAAATACTTTTTTTTGTGCCTCGATCTCAACTTTCGATTGAGTCTAGGCCGAACTTGATCGGTTTAGCCGTTGTTGAGATCGGAAAATCTCGATATTGCCATTTGGCCATTTTCGCGTATAAGAGGCACAGGGTACTTCGCGCAGCGCGCGCGCACTTTGTTTGCGCATATACTTGGCGCGAGGCACTACCGTGCCTCTTGATAAAAATGTGATNTAATACTTTGCGACCTTTTGTTAACNGAGACACGCTTTCCCGCGCGCTTTTCTTCATGTCGCGTCGCTTTCCGTGTTTCTGCGGCATTGCGTCCTGGTCCGGTTGNTCGTCCAATATCGCCAACAGTTGTGCTGTCATCGGTCTTTTGTGTGGTTGTCCCAAGTCGTCCATCTCCTGGGTGGCCGGTGACATCTTCAGGTACACACACATTNAAACTTAAGGGCTCAAACACGCAATATTCACACACCACAGTTGTACTAAGTATACTCACACAGTTTTACACCTTAAGTCATATATCTACCGCATTCTTACACAATACCCACACACATAAACGTTCATTTGTGTGCCATTCACACAACAATCACACCGCTAATACACATACGCAGCGGCACGCGTTAAGTTATATTTTAGGTTTCACGTGGAAAAAAGCCTTAATCTAGGATTCTTTTCTAAACTGAACGGGGATGAGTACAGCACTAGCTGCACTCACAAATCGAGAAGTCCGAGAGCAGCGCGGGACACAACAGTCTTGAGACCGGCCTAGTGGTTTCGTGGCCTGAGCGTAGGAGCAGCAAACGTGGAGGTCCCGAGTTCGAATCCGCTCACCACCTAGGAATTTTTTCTGGGCCGGTCCCTTCCAACCGAATTTATCGGTTGATTGGCAAAAAAATCGGGCATCCAAAAATTAATTCGGATGTAATTTTGAATTAATTCCTCTCTCACAAGGCAATTATAGTCACATCTTGAACACGAGCCCGACACAGATGGACACGCCAACTGTGAAAGAAGGCCGTGTATCACGTAGTAGTAGTATACTGCACAACCCTCTTTGTGACAAAATATAACTAAGAATAATTAATTAATACAGACTCCAGATATCTCGGGTCTACTTGACTTATCAACTTTCAAAAAAGACTCCTAGAATGGCGTATAGACTAACCTTACGGTCCTCTGAGCCAATATGCACCAATACCAATACACAACAGTCTTGCTCGGGCATTNGTCAGAGACACACCGTGCCTTGTAACACGAGCAACTCAGTTATTTTGAGTAATTATAAAAGTACAAAGCGCGAAGTGCGCGGATCCTGAATATGAAGAATAAAGAGACTTGTTATTCCGAACAAAAAAATGTTGTTGAAGTGTTTAAACCTTTCCCGAAGGATTTCAGTCCAGNATACAACATCGAGAAAGGACATCCCTTAGCATTTGACGGGGCATAATAGCAAAAATACCTGGCGACCACAAATAACGACGTATACCGGTAAGTACCGATCAATCTTCGGCCTAACCCCGGTCACAGCGCAAATGCAGAAATTCGCCTCCTGATATTTGTTGAAGCTCACAACGTGTTCGAGGAGGTTTCAGAAGAGATCCTACATCAATGTTTAAATTAGAAAAGCAGCTGTGAGATTGAATAACTTTTAAAACTACATTTTCTTGCACACGANTCATATTCGTAGATAAAAAAGCAGTAGCAAGCTTGGAATAAAAATTTTCAAAATTATTGCTAAACTCTACATCTTCTTCGTTTTCGTTAAAATTATCAACACTGCTTTCAGAGCTAGTTATTTTTATATTACCAAAAACATCAAACACTTCAGAAATTGTGTCATTAACATCATGGATTAAATTTGATGACTAGGAAGTAACTTCAACATCACTCTCTATTTTGCTTTTAGTTTCGTCTTTATATACTATGTTGAGATCGGCCTAGATGAGATCGCTGCCGTTGAGATAGCTCGGAAAAAAAGCTTTCTACATCTTATTAACTTTTTACGATTTNTTTTTCCATCATTTCTTTTTTTTTTACTTATGGACAGTAGTATGTAGGCACTTATGGCGTGTCAAAACAAACCCCCTTTACCGGGCCCCNCACACTAATTGGCGCCATTGCCTTACCAGAGTGGTTTCCCCTTCTTTTTCAGGTTTGGGGGTGATTAGCCACGCCCACTAGAGGGGATAGAAATGTGACATGCTCTTTATGACCTTATAAATTTTTATAAATTTTGTATAATTTTTTCAAAATGTGTATTTGAATNTTTTTTGGAAGAATTTGTGTAAGAAAGGGAAGAAAATTCAAGAATGTCTGAGTAGAAAGATGTAATTCTTTATTAAAGGAGTATATATTTATTAAAAAATCCGTTTTGAAGCGTAACTGGTAATGCTGTTGGTGCCGTTCCGATGTTGCTGTTTCGTACGTTCAAACGTGTATGAGAGCAAGTTGGCGTCGTCGGTTGAAAGAGGAAGTGTAAGAGCGGGAGTGGTGTCGGTCCCGAAAAGGAACAAGCGTCTGGTACAATATGATTTTTAATGAGCGAGGTCCGGAATAGTTGATGGGACTGCTAGGGCCCGCGAGGAAGGATCAATGAGCGTCTGGTACGATATGGCTCCCAATGAGCGTGGAGCAGAGTTGGAGGGCGTCTAGGCAAAATAGAAATTGNANTAGAAGTAGGCGTCGCAAGTCTGTGACTAGAAAGTTAGAGTTATAATGTAATATANAAAAATGAATTTATGTGTCCGCTGCAGAGTTTTTATTGAACAATTTTTATCTGTGCAAACTTTTGCGTGCGGGTTGACAAGAGCGTGCCAAGGTACAAAAGAGAACATAAATTTTTGAAGACAAAAACGGATTATGACTCGAGACACGCCGACCTACATGTGCTTGTTTGTGGGAGGTTGACAAGAGCGTGCCGTACAAAAGGGGCGTGTTCCGTTTGACCACAGTACGATTCGACACCGATCGATTCGACACCAAATTATTGGACACAAAATTATTGGACACAGATTTATTC
>NW_018024299.1:7383-10373 GCF_002006095.1 Pseudomyrmex gracilis
CGGTGTCGAATCGTACTGTGGTCAAACGGAACACGCCCGACAAAGCCACTGTCGAGTTGTTCTTCTTCTTCAAGTATAACGCTGTTTAGGTTTAACCAGAGTTTTAATCAAAAAACGTTACATAGAGCGCACCTACTGTCAGATAAGCAAACTCCGTGATACAAACGCTGTGATATATTCTCTTTGTTTTTCGAGATGTCTTTAAACGGAAGAAAGAGAGCTTCCAGATTATATGTGTTTAGACAGACGCTTTTCTAAAAAAATCCATTTTTCTTTGCCTCTGATGTAGATGACGGGAAACGTATTTGGTGACTTCTTGAAGATGTCTCGTGAGATATTTGAAATTGGTTAGTTTCACCGTCAAACTATTCAATACCGTGATAAATTCCTGTAAGCCAATCGTTGCATCGGTTTGATTTTTGCGGTAATTTGGTGAACGAGAACGGAGGCATCAAAATCCAATTTCCGAAAATCAGTCGGTCTACCGCGACATATGCCACTTCTTTTGGAATAAATTCACACACGACATCGCAAAATCCTTGCATTTCTATGATCACAGCACCTTTATACTCGGAGATCGTGAAAACAAAGCGAAGATATCGGAGACTAGAACAAAATTGAAATTTCTCCACAAAACGCTTGCAACAAAAAACGTAGTAGAAAATAAAGATGGAAAAAATATCTTAGTTTTACGCATGTGCGGGCGTATAATTATCTGTTATAATCTACAATGATTGAGCGCAAAGAATTGATTTTCAAAACACTGTCGAATTCCGCATAAACAAGGCAGTTACTAATCGTTTCCATAGCTTTTTCGAACCAAGAATCAATTCGCAAATTACCGTACTTCACAAGATTCCATTTTTGTTCGACGCAATTAGCCGATAAATCGGGAGTGAAATCAAAAGCGAAGAGTGTGTATCCGCGAGCATAAGCATCTCTGCTTATAGCATTGCCTTCGTTTAAAAAATGAATATCTGTTCCTGAGAAAAGAGTATGAAAAGCCTCGATGTAGAAAAAAGAGTCCTTTGAAAAAGAAAGTTGTAACGGTCTAGTAGAAACTTGCATTCCATCGACGTAAAGCGACAGGAAATTTATATTAAACTTTTTAAAATTACACGGATTAAGTTGCTATCGCCAGTAAACGCTCTATTTTCGACAAAACCAATTATCACCCGCTTCGGCAGTTGACCGAGTATGGCGTTGTCAAGTGATTCTTCAACCACTCCTTTGTGGATCGTAAAAGATTTAAGTTTAATTCTCGTGAGAGGATAATTTGCAGTAGTTTTGCTCAGCATTTTAGCGTGAGCTAATAAAACTCCAGCGCTTAGGTTTGCTCTCCTTATGATCAAGGTGGCGTCTACTATACAAACTTTTGTTTGTAGCGTAAGTTCCATGANACAGAAAGAATCCTTCTAGCGGATGAATCTTAGTCGCATTTCCACGCCATTAATCAAGAATTTATCTAGAATGAAAACGTCGCAATGTAGATGTCCTATGAGATCAANAGCACGGTTATTTTTAAAATACTGCATACGTCTCACAAAAGCGGGGTTNTCAGTTAAAGCATCGAACCCGGCATCCATCAGTCCCGGAGGATCGCTTTCCCATAAACAGGTGGTGAGATGAGAAGATTTTGCCTCTGAAGAGTACTTCAACAATGTCTCAAAATAAGCTTGATACGCGTAAGCATTGTTCAAAAGCGACACAAGCTTTTGATTGAAGTACACATCGATTTGATTGAACATAGAATGTAAAAAGTTATCTATAGGCCCTACTTTATGTTCTTCAACGGCAGTGGCGCTAGAAGTTGTAGCCAAAGTAAGCAGAGTAACCGCTGCTCTAACGGGGGTTTGCAATATTACGCGAAGACTGAGAAGAGTATGCGTGAGATCTATGTAATCTTCACCATGTCCCGGTACGACGAACTCAACGAGGGCGTCGCCCGCAAGAGTCGACAAAGGTTTGTAATGATTGCACTGCGACCTCTCGATACTGGTCTGAGTGCACGGTAGAGTGAAAAGACCAAGTTCGCTTTTGAACTACTCACACGAGTGAGTATGGAGAAAAGACATTTTGTTTTGTNTACGAGAATATATCGCTCACGATTTGTTTATTGCTCACGTGGCGTTTGCTAGTTTTTGTCGCGCGTTTCTTCTTTTTCTTCTGAATCCCTCTACTTGTTGAGCGTTTAATTGCTCGAGTTTTCTTTTTTCTCCGCACGGAAGCCGATTTCTTGTTGGTGCTACTAGCACGACGGCGATGCTTGATCGCGAAGTAAACGGGGAGTTCACCAGGGTCAAACTGATCCGGGCGTTTCTTTGCAAGGGGTATATATCCTGACCCTCGCATTAAGTAGGTTATTTTTTCTTTTGCTTGTTGTTTAAGATTGTCACATGATTCTTTGAAACGACTGTTAAGAAGATGCTGAACCAAAGCATGACCTTTGATTTGATAGCTCAACCGCTGTCTTCTGCTACGCTGTCCGGAAAGTTGCGCTATCTGATAGGCTCGACAAAGATAGACATACAAGGTGTGATCAAAAAATAAAGTAACTCTTTGAATTTCGCGCGCTCTGTACACTCTAAATTCAAAATTTTTNTTGTTGTGTTGGTACACTTGTCACGATCATATGTTCACAGTTTTGACTATATAGCATGTGTTGTTTTTATGTGAGAGGCATAAAGGTTAGACTCGTGTTTGCGTGCTCGGCGATTTTTTGCTGTTGAAAATAATGGAGCAGAGAGTTTGTATTAATTTTTGTGTAAAGAATGGTATAAAGTGTTCAAAAACTTTTGAAATGTTGACAGTGGCGTACGGTGAGTCAACTTTGAGCAAACAAAATGTTTATACATGATATAAGTTATTCCAAGAGGGCCGAGAAAATGTTAACAATGAACCTCGCTCTGGACACCCCAGCACGTCAAAAATCGACGAAAATGTTCAGAAAGTGAAAGAAATTGTGTTGAAAAATCGTCGAATCACGATTA
>NW_018024300.1:0-1203 GCF_002006095.1 Pseudomyrmex gracilis
TAATTCTGTTGTGTATAGAATTAAAAATGTCTAAAGTAAAGTTAATTTTGTCATTGGGAATGGAGAGAATAATGTCATCTACATATCTGAGGTAAAATGAAACAGGTTCAAGGAATTTAATGCTTTTAGTTCCAAGTCTTGCATCATGATGTCAGCAATGATGGGGGACAATGGGGATTCCATAGGAGTGCTGAATGTTTGCTTGTAAATGCGATTGTCAAAAGTAAAGAACGTAGAGGACAAGACAAATCTGAGGCCCAGAATAAATTCATGTTTGTCAATTTTAGTGTGTAGGCGAATGGAATTCCATCTTTTAGAAACACCTTTAAGAGCTAGTTCAATGGGAACATTCGTGAACANGGAAACCACATCAAAAGAACAAAGAATGTAGTCCTCCTGCACTCGAAGTCCGGTTAACATGTTATGTAAATGAAAGCTGTCTTTGATATTAAAAGGAGAATTAGGAAGGCCTTTGTATAATATTCTATGTAAGAAAAGCGCAAAATAATGAAGAGGGCTATTAATGGTTGAAACAATGATTCTGTAAGGNTGGTTTGGTTTGTGTGTTTTCGGGACTCCATAAGCTCTAGGTAACAGTGAGTCATAAAATGTAAGTGACTTTTTCAGGAAGATATCTTAATTTCTTCTCACAAAGCTCTATCAATCAAAAAATAGGTACAGTTTTTACTCTTGNTGACAGATCTATTTTATTATCAGACCCTATATATCATCATAAAAACCTTTCATTTGTAATTGAAACTCTCTTGACTAATAATTATCCACTCTACTTTATTTTTAAAATGATCAACAGGAGAATCAAAGTATTGTTTTCTACTAAGCTCAACCGACATAAACAACATAATCTTTTAGACAATAATGATAAACAACCTACACACTATTTTGTTGTTCCATACATACCTAACACCGAACGCATTTTTGATCCTCTCATAAATGTCGCAATCAAAAAGAATATTTNAGTAAGACCAGCTTACAGAAACTTAAGTACACTCAGTAAATACATTAAAACTCACAAAGACTATGTTCCTTCGAATAAAAGAAATAANATTGTATATGAGATATCTTGCGATTCTTGTGAGTCCGTCTACATTGGGCAAACTAAGAGACAATTAAGAACCAGGGTTAAAGAACATATGAGTTATGTAAAGAAAAACCAACAGTCTTCTGTCATCTCCGAACATTGTT
>NW_018024300.1:3034-5031 GCF_002006095.1 Pseudomyrmex gracilis
CAGGTTCGACTCCTGGCTGAGGAGTATTTTTTCGCAATATTTTAAAATTAGTTCGGGGGGTATTCGGGGTCTTTTATACATGAGATGCAAGTATAGCATACTGTATGATTTTAAGAATTGAAATTTTAATTAAAAAAACACTTATAAAAATTTACATGTGAACATATATATATGTATACATATATATGTATAATAGAACATTTCAGCATAACATCCTGCAAAGCGGCTCGTATGATCTTATTCTTATTCATTTCTTAGTTGTTACTTCAAGAGAGTCTTTAAGTTTCTTTATTAATTGTTAAAAATACAAATTGTAAAATAAAACCAGCCTACCGAAAGTTGAGTCAACTGACAAAATTCATCAAAACACAAAAAGATCAAGTTCCACATAACAATAAAAAGAACATAGCTTATTGTATTCAGTATGACACTTGCAAAAAATATTATATAAGACAAACAAAAAGACAATTTCATACCAGAGTCAAAGAACATCAAAATAATGTAACTAAAGGACATACTGTTACATTAGTATTAGCTAGACATACAATAGAACTCAATCACACTTTTAACTGGAACTCAGTTAGAGTTTTGGATGTTGAATCAAATTTTTATAAGAGACTTTCATCTGAAATGCTGCACATTAAAATACACAAAAACAATATAAATTTAATGACTGACACGCGGAATCCCTTGATAACATATACTTACCTATTCTTGGTACAATTACACATACATGACACATATAATTCTACTTATACTCGTACAGAGGGAATTATCCCACACACATGTACATATGATTGCCACAGACAAGTCACAGTTAGTCAACACACGAACATGATAACAAGACATTTTAAAACTTTGACCAAATTGTGACAGTGTGACAGTTATATATTAAAACTTTAGTTGTAACATCTCTTAACTGCTACTATGGTATGAATTATTCTTATTTATAATTTGATGTATTTAGTTCTTTGTATATGAATTTATATAGTTCATTGATTTTTATATATTATTTAACAATTTATTTAGTGTACAACTGAAGAAGACTTAAAAATAAAGTCAAAACGTTTTGTTTTTAAATCATAAATATGAAGTATTAATGCAATACATCCTGCAAGGGTTCACAATAGCCGATTATATCACGTATTATTTTGGAATAACCATTTTGAACCGGAGGTCACATCTCAATATCAATTTATCGTTAAAAATTGAATTTAATTAAAAAGAAGATTGCGAAAAAAGAATACTTTTTATTTGGACTTTCTTCATTACATTGCTGGATTCGTTGTTTTATATGTTTGTTACACATTTCATATAAAATTAATATAAAATGTTAGGCAGTAAGAAATGAAAGTCACAAACAAGTAATCGAGCAAAGAAAAAAAGAGATACAAACTGCCTTCAAAACGAAAACAGGTCTTTTGGTCGATATTGTAAAACAAGGGAAAGGTACATCTAATGATGGCAATACTGCCAGAAAATTTTTTGCCAATCCAAAATTATCAGCTGCCATTACAGGTGTGGATCAAAATTTGATAACTCGATTTGGAATCTTGCTACAAGTAATTGCTAGCGGTAAGAAGATTAATGTGTCAGAGTTTGAATCTTACAGTTTTAAAACTGCCGAATTATTTATATCGTTATATCCTTGCCAGTATTACATGCCAGTATCAATCTATAAATTATTAAGAGGATACCGGATACCGACTATAAAGACCTGTAAACCGACGTTTCTCCTAAGTTCTTTGGAGTCGTATTTACTGCATCAAATCTAAAATGCTTCTACAGAAATAAATAAATAGTGCTAAGGATTGGCGCTTGTTCTTTGGAATACCAAAATTCAGCATAAATTTTTTTTATACAGTTTCCTTCTATAGAGAAACTAAAAAAACTTAAAATATAAAGTGTGTGATACTCTAAGGAACAAAATATAAAGTGTGTGATACTCTAAAAACTTATCTTTTCAAAAAAAGGTAAAAACAGGCGCCAAGTACACG
>NW_018024300.1:6396-7735 GCF_002006095.1 Pseudomyrmex gracilis
TTGCTTTTGTAGAAGCGCTTTTAATGTTGTGCAGTAAATAAAATTAAAAAATAAAGAAATTTAGGTTATAAAAACGTCGGTTTACAGGTCTCTATCCAGTTTACAAGCCGGGCTCCAGTACCCTCTTAAGACCGCGGATGTGACTTATATGTAGCGTTTCTGATATCAACCGTTTATTATAAGATCTNTCATTATCTAATATTTCTACCTTATCCCATTCAAATTCATGTAAGTATTGTAATCAAACTGGCAGAATATTACATGCGAGAATTAAAGAACACAAAAGCCATATTAATAGAAACTCCTCTCAAAAATCTGTAATTACTGACTACAGATTACAATACTCACATGAATTTAAATGGGATAAGATAGAAATATTAGATAATGAGAGATCTTATAATAAACGGTTGATATCAGAAACGCTACATATAAGAAGTCACATCCGCGGTCTTAATTTACAGAGCGACACTAAAAATTTAGACAAATCTTATTTACCTTTTGTCGATAATACATTGTAATGTGTCTTGTTGTTTGCGGCTTTGACTTCTATTCAAATTGACACACACTTTGTTTCTCAGTTGCTTTATTCAACTTGTAAAGTGTTGATCGGATCTGCTTTTGCGACATGAACATTCTTGACAGCACTGTGCGATGACTTTTACAACAGTAATTTGTAAGTGACGTTAATATCTTAATATCTTTCCTCTGCGATTTTTTTAATTTTTTATTAATTGGATTGTACATTAATTTTATAATTGTAGAATTGTATTAAGAAAGACNTAATACAAGGTCGAAAACGTTTTGCATTAAGTTCAATAAATTGATTCAACCACTTACACATCAGGATCTGTGTTTGCTTCAACAGCCATTGATAACGCCTTTGTTTGTTAAATAATTTTTATTGTGACAAAATTTTTTCTTTTTCGTTTTTTTTGTTTTTCACGGAAAGTAAAGTTTTGCTGGGTCTACTTGTTAGTTTCACTACAAATCCTTTTGTTAATTTAATAGGCCCAGACAATTCATTCTTTCAAAATTTTTTCCGTAACGAAAACTTAACAAAGTAGGTATGTATACTTAGATTAGAATAATAATGTACAAAAGTAACGTACAAAATTTACTTGGTGCTACTTACTGTGATACCTGGACCAGATGGAATCTACCCGGTTCTTCTCCAAGAAGGGCTGGGGATTCTCATAGGTCCACTCACAAAAATCTTCAGGGCTAGCATAGCCCTAAGACACGTCCCCCAGGCTTGGAGTGGCACAAGAGTAGTCTTTATACCCAAGCCTGGTAGAAATGGCCATATAGCAGCCAAAGATTTCAGACCGATCAGTCTCAC
>NW_018024301.1:0-1373 GCF_002006095.1 Pseudomyrmex gracilis
AAGGCGATACCCGTTCCGAATCAAGAAGCCGTTACGGTAGCAAAGGAGTTCGCGACGAAAATTGTGTGTGAGCACGGGATTCCGGAAACGATTTTAACAGATCGAGGAACAAATTTTGTAAGCGAACTGTTTAAGAGTGTTAGCAAGTTGCTACGAATAAATAAAATACAGACGACGGCCTATCATCCGGAAAGCAACGGAGCATTAGAGCGATTGCATCGAACGTTAGCCGAATATATACGTCATTACGTAAATGAAGACCAGACGGACTGGGACGAGTGGGTGCCGTACGCAATGTTCGCGTACAACACGACACCACACACGGCAACGGGGTTTACGCCTTTCGAGCTAGTGTACGGGAGGTGCGCGGAATTACCGACCGCTTTAAAGAAACCACCGTCTACACAATATAATTTAGAAAACTACGCGCAAGAATTAAAAGAAAGATTGCGAGCGACAAATCGAGTGGCGCGGGAAAAGCTCAAGGAAGAAAAGGAAAAAGCGAAACGTTACTACGATAAAAAGACAAAGCAAGCAGCGTTTAGCGTAGGAGAAAAAGTTCTACTTTATGACAAGACACTGAGAAGAGGCAGGTCCAAGAAATTAGAAGCAAAGTGGGTAGGACCTTACATAATAATGGCAAAGACGTCAGACGTGACGTATGCAGTAAAAGCNGGACGGCGCACGCAGAATGTGCACGTGAATAGGCTGAAAGCCTTTATAGAAAGTTAAAAGTTAAGAGAACTCACCAGGTTGCCTCACTCATCGTCTGATAAAACGATGAGGGGGTGGACAACGGGCGGCGGGGGACCCAAACAAATAACGTCCTCCGAGCCGTCCGAGTCGTCCGGGTGGACCTCCGGGTCGGGGGAGGCAGGCGGCGGAGGCCGCGCGCACAAGAAAATCACCTCCGGGGAGCCCGGTGGTGATGGCGGCGGGCCCTCAGGAGTGTGGGGCGTCGCAGGGCGCGGAGGGCCGGAGCTCACGGAGCTCTCGGAGCTGAGCGAGGTCGTGGATCCTCCCCAGCTGTTGTTCGGCGACTCCTCCGCACTGTCGTCGGTGCACGACGAGTACACGAACTTGGACATGGTGGACACTAAAAAACAGAGTTTTGTAGAAAAAAAAAAAAGGGGGCACACTCGTAGGTTCGGAAACCAAACACTTACACTGTTTGTCACAAAAGAAAAAAACACTGTAGCACCGTTGTTACTAAGTCGGTAACGAACACAGTACTGGTGTTCGTTGTCGTGAAGAGCCATGGTCCGAGGTGCAAAAGACAGCAGGGCGTCTCAAATGTAAGTCCTAGAATTAAAATAAGCGATAATAAAAGAGCTTAGGTGACAGAGTAACGAACTCGGAGTACGACCGACGCT
>NW_018024301.1:3893-7270 GCF_002006095.1 Pseudomyrmex gracilis
ACTGTGTGGCTCCGCAAGCCGGAGAGTTTACCGCAGTGAGACGTAGCCGTGTAAGCAAAGCTGGAAGGAACAGGAGCAATAAAGAGTATTATAATAAGTTCGAGCAAAGAACTTCTTCTTTCATCACCCAACCACCTCGACATCCAACAATATAAAAGATAAGTCATAGTTTTTATGTCATATTATATTATGCAGAAGAAACACCGACGTGCCTTCATATTTTGATCTCCTACAATGTATTAAATGGGAAAAAGAAGGAGCTTGTTCAACAAATGAACGAAAAGAAGAAGAAAGAGAAGAAAAAGAAGGAGCTTGTTCAACAACTGAACGAAAAGAAGAAGAAAAAAAAAATGAAGAAGTTTGTCTAACAAATAAAACAGAAGTAAAAGAGACATCTAGAAGAAATGAAAAAGAAAAAGGAAACAATGAAGAGGAAAGAGTACGTCCAACAAATAAAACAGAAGTGAAAGAGATACCTAGAAGAAATGAAAAAGAAAAAGGAAACAGTGAAGAGGAAAGAGTACGTCCAACAAATAAAACAGAAGTGAAAGAGATACCTAGAAGAAATGAAAAAAAAAAGAAAACAGTGAAGAGGAAAGAATATGTCCAACGAATGATTTTACAAATACGTTATTGGAACTGCTAATACGTTCTGAAGAAAAAAATAAGAAACTTTTAAAAAAATAAAGAATTAAAGAAAATAAATCAGCAGCTAGATAAACAAGTAAAAGAATTACAAACAAATAAAAGTATGCAAAATGTTATTCAAAAAATAGGAAAAGATACACAAGGAGAACTTATGCTGTCGATGCGTTGCGTAAAATATGTACACTGGTACAAATATTAATATTAATATTTTTTAAAACCAGCTACTATAATGGAAGAAGAGTTTCAAAAATTTCATGGAAATTTTTTTAATAAACAAACAAACTTTTTTGATAATTTAACAAATATATCTACAAAAACTACAAATGAGTTTCCTAGACAAGTTATTGCCTGTCTAGTGCGTACTAGGACGTATATCAGATTAAGAAAAATAAATAGAGATGTAACACAAAATAATTGTATGAGGAGAAAAAGAAACAAATTAAATAAAATATGTAATAAAAAATAGAATAATAAATATTGGTAAAAAAACAAATTTTATACATTTTGTTCCATTCTTACTTTAT
This sequence comes from Pseudomyrmex gracilis, assembly GCF_002006095.1. Lineage (NCBI taxonomy): Eukaryota > Metazoa > Arthropoda > Insecta > Hymenoptera > Formicidae > Pseudomyrmex > Pseudomyrmex gracilis. The sequence goes on from NW_018024301.1 coordinate 5,066, forward strand.
ATATCTGTATACTCTTTTTTATATATAAATTATTATTAATAATTATATTATATTATATTATTAGCTACGTTAATTATTATTAAAAAATTAACGTAGCTATATATATATAATTATTTATCATTTTTTATTTAAATTTTATTAGCTTTTTGTTAGTATCAACTTTTTAATAGCTTTTAAGCTTTTTGTATTATATTTTTCTACATTTTAATTTATCTGTATTTTTACTCAATTATTTTAATCAATATTATATTTGAATTCCACACCAATTTTGGGGCAAATTTCCTATTGGTTCTTTCTGTGTTCCGCCGCCATTATGCGCAATGTTACACCTGAATACTTACATCATGACTCCTATATTGCTTCGCTTCGTATAATTTCCAAAATGGTTTCTACGCCGAAGTGAGACAGACGATAGATGTATTGACTGTTTTGCGCATGCTCAAGATTCCGAGTTAGGGGAGTAGGCTGCGCAGCATATACAGAGTGTCCGATAATTACTTTAACATCTCTTGTAGACAGATAGAAGAAGTAAAACTGAGTCGAAAAGTCCTGAACCATTTTTTTCTATTACATATAATAAAAGAGTAATTATTGAATAAATCAAGCCAATCAGCGCCGACCTTTAGCCGAACGCACGTCAGTGAACCACACGTCTGGTGTGCGTGAGCGTTCCGCGCGGCTCACTGACGTGAGCTCGGCTAAAGGTCGGCGCTGATTTATTCAATAATTTCTCCTCTATTATATGTAATAGAAAAAAATGGTTCAGGACTTTTCGACTCAGTTTTACTTCTTCTACCTGCCTACGAGAGATGTTAAAGTAATTGTCGGACACCCTGTATACTACGCAGACTTTACAAAGAAAAGTTAGTGCTGGTTAGTACCGGATACTTTTTTTTATAAAACTTACCCATGTACCGAAATATGGTCTTCTCTTGACGGCTTGCGATTGCATAAATAACATTTTTTTCTATTCGACATTTCTAACCTTACGTATTGCCACGTAGCTTCGCTTCAGCTATATATATGGTTTCTGCGCATCCCACAGACTTCTATAGTATACTAGACCGCTAGCTTCTTATGTACGGCCGGCTACAAAATTTATGGGTGTGTTTTGCCGAAGTTAGCGCTACGTAGCGGCTTCATGTAGCAGTTGCAACTGCTGCGTTACTTCTGCTGGACAGTATTGCTACGCGCAGCATGTTCTAAGTAGTGGCCGCCATTTTTAGAACATGCTGCGCGTAGCAATACTGTCCAGCAGAAGCACAAAGTAAGCAAGGTCAGTAGAATAGAGAGGTTGCCTGGTAACCAATGGCAACCAAAAAATTGGGGGAGGGGCAGCCATATTGCTACGTCACTCAGCGTGCCAACCAACACCATGTGCATTTCGTGTGATCGTGATGTGTACCTATGAAGCTAGTGATACGTCAATTATCAGTGCTTTGTTTAATAGTGCTTTGGGTAATAGTTTGATAGCGATATAGAGTTTAATATCTGAGATAAGAATTCTACTTGTTTTTGTAAAACTTTTGAATTGTAAATATGTATAAAGTCTATTTTTGATAGCTTAGTGCAATGTATTCCATGAATGTAAATCAGTTGTATAAGAAAAAATTAAGTAAGCATTTGTTGCAATAGTTAAATTTTATAAGTATAATGATTTATTTAGATGCCAGGAGGAACTGTGCAGTGTTGCTATTTGCAAACAAAATTCAAAGAAAACAAAGAAAAACAAAGAACAAATAATGTTCTTTACATTTCCTAAGGATTGTGCAATTAAAAATGAGTGGATCAAAAAATGTTACAGGAAGGATAAATTCAATCCGGAATACAAAAGAATATGTAGCTTGCATTTAAAACTAGAGGATTATGAAGATGAACTACAGGCAAGATTAACTGGATCCCAACCAAAAAAACTTAAAAAAAACAGGTAAATAGATAATATATTAGCTGCTTCCATCTGCTTATATATTTTTTCTTAAACTTATTTTGATTTTCAGCAATTCCTTCATTACACTTACTTCTATCAGAATACAGAACGGAAGGTACGGAAAACGAATCTACGGAATCTGCAAGAACAGACAGATTTAAAAAACAAGAAAGACAAGTACTAACCGGAAAGATACTTCAAGAATTAAATATAGTAAAAGTTCAACCTGAAGAAATTGAGGAAAGTGAAAGTACTGTAAGTCTTGATAACGTAAGAGT
>NW_018024302.1:0-1577 GCF_002006095.1 Pseudomyrmex gracilis
GAATTAGACCCATTATTGAAAGACTGGATCCAAGAAGTTTCAGGAGATAAAAGTGCAGTGTTTTGTAAATACTGTAAATGTATTTTAAAATCACATCATGCTCTTCTTAAAGAACATACAAAAACTTTAAAACACATAAAAAATGCTGAACCATTTTCAAATCAAAAACAGTTAAAATTACATTATGATGAGGCTTCTATAACCTGTTCTTTTGAAACAGCTGCTGCTGAGATCAGAATGATACTTTTTGTTACGTGTCATTGTGCAATAAGATGCATTGATCATCTAACTATGCTTAATAATAAGAATAAATCTAGTTCAACTTCTACTAGTTCAATTATATACAAAAATTTTAAAGAAATAAAACTACATAGAACAAAAGCAACTGCAATTTTACAAAACATCATTGCTCCTTATTTTAAATCTGAAGTACAACTTGATATAGGAGACAGTTATTACAGTCTTTTAATAGATGAATCAACTGATATAGCAGTTTTAAAGTAGCTGGGAATTTGCATCATATATTTTTCCAATGCACAGAAAAATATTGTCTCTACTTTTCTGAAATTAGAATCATTAGAAGGAGGTGATGCACAATCTATTGTAAAAGCAATCAAGATTACTCTTACAGAATATGATCTTTCTATTCAGAAAATGCACGGTCTTGGAACAGATAATGCATCTGTTATGATAGGTATCTTTTTTATACTTTATAAAATTAAATTTATATAATTTAAAAATATATTTTATTATTTAATTTTATGTATATTTATGTTATATTTTATTAGGCGTTAACAATGGCGTTTTCCGTAAACTTAAGAACGAAATACCTCATTTAATATTGAATCGTTGTGTGTGCCATTCTATTCAATTAGCTGTTTCACATGCTGTAGCAGATGCACTTCCTAGAAATTTAGAGTTTTTAGTCAGTGAAACATACAATTGGTTTTCAAGGTATATGCATTTCTGATTTTTTTCTATTTTCTATCTTTAATTTATTTTCTATATATAATTATTCCATCTTTTTGTTACTCTTTTATTTTAGATCAACAGAACGTCAAGAACAATATAAAGTGCTATTTAAAGCTTTAAATGATAATTTAGAACCTTTGAAAATTCTTCAAGTTGCAAATACTCGTTGGTTATCCATCGCAGATGCAGTACGTAGAATTCTTCAACAATGGCTAGAACTTAAAACTCATTTNCAATTAAAAAGAGTTGCAGAGAAATGTTATACTGCAGAACTTTTGTATAATATGTATGCAGATATTTGTAATGAGTTATATTTTATATTTCTGGAACCTATCTTAGATGAAACTCAGTCTGTCAACAAATCGTTTNAAAGTAATAATGCCGATCCCGCAAAACTTTTAAATGATCTCACTATTCTTATTAAAGAACTTGTTCATAGAATTGTAATAACGGGATGTAAAGAAAATTTTTTAACAATTAATGTAAAGAATTATCTTCATCCAAATCCATATCTTGGTCATAAATTTGAAGAAAAAATGAAGGAAAGTAGAAAAAACTATCTTTTAACAGTGGAAAATGAAATGAAAATTAGAAGTAGATGTATA
>NW_018024302.1:1627-7372 GCF_002006095.1 Pseudomyrmex gracilis
AAAACCATCTATAATTCCTCTCGCAAAACTCATGTATGAAACAGAAAACATTATAACAAAAATAGATTATCAGTGGTCAAAGTTGTCCTTTGTTCAATGGCAAAACATTAATAATACCATTGTTTTTTGGGCAGAAGTACAAGAATATCAAGATGCTTCAGGTAACAATCCTTTTAAAGACATTGTCAATTTAGCACTAAAATGTATTGTGCTCCCATGGTCAAATGCTAATGTAGAAAGAGCATTTAGTCAAATGAAGATTGTCAAAACTACTTTCCGCAATCGTCTCCATCAGAATACAATTAATGCTATTCTTACTACGCGAGCGGGATTGCAAAGAACAGGCAAATGCTGTTTTAATTATGAATTTCCAACTTCAGTTCTTCGGCAAATAGGTACTGTAGCAGTATATAAAAATCAAACTAATGTTTTAAAGGTTCCATTGAAATAAAATTTGGATCCAAATGAACATTCGGATTCAAATGATTCGGACAATTTAGATTGTTTACTTATAGATTAAGAAGTCTCCTATTTAATGTGATGTTGCGGCAGGATCCTAACTTTTTGCTAATTTATATTTTATATTCTTTGTCTTTACATATGCATTCATTTCTTGTTTATTTTATTTCTTGCTTGTCAATTACATAAGTAATATTACGAAGTAACACTACTAAAATAAAAAAAAATTCATATATAAATTAGTTTTTAGATACATGATAGTGCAATATATGTTAATAAGTTTCGAGATTTTATAGAGATTGTTTGTTTTGGAAAAGAAGTATGTAATTTTACATTACATTGTTTAATATCATTTTATTGATGATCTTAACATGTATAAAAATAATAGATACAAATAAATAAATAAAATATTGTATTATAAAATAGTCAATAATTATAATAACATTTTATGGCTTTGTTTAATATGTACACTTATTTTCACACTCTACTTATTTATTTATTATTATCTCAAGTCTGAGCTTGAGTGTTTAGTAGGATTTAGTAGAATTTCGAGCATGGTCGCGTAGGAAACGCTCGCAACGAGTTGGCAACACTGTTTGGCGGGAAGTAAAATGTCGTCTGACATCGAAATTGACTTAGCGAGATATGTGATTATTAAAGATCAGAATAAGATAGCAATTACAGAGAATGGATGTCTGCTTTTGTTGGATAAAGTGGGTAAGTATTTATTTGCAGTTTTCTTCAAAATTTGCAAAAAGTGTGTATCCTAATCACATGCATATTATAGTACGGTTGTTTAGAATATAGTATTTTACTAACATATCTTTTAAATTGTTTCTGCAGAAAATACTACGGTCGAAGTGGAAGATATCCCGCACATTTAGCAGTATTTTGGTGTTGAGCTTGAAAAATCAGCTTGTGAGGATGATACAAATGTAGTTTCGATTCAGACATGTGATGAAAAAAAAGCTACTGCGTTTTGGAAAGACGAGAATGCTGTAAAGACATTCATTTATCAGTGGAAGCAACATCAACATTTGTTTGAAAGTAGTGTTATTAGAAATAATGTTGTATGGACAAAAATAAGCGAAAAATTAAAAAAAGTCAACAATGCATGGCAATATACTGCTAAGAATTGTGAAAATAAATTTAAAGACATTACTAAAACATACAAGCGTATAAAAGACCATAACAACCAAACGAGAGTAGAACCAAAAATCTGTAAATATTTTGAAGAATTGGATGAAGTGCTGGGAGAAAAACCTTGCCTAAAATCTGTTGCTCTGGCTTCAAATTTGAAGAAAAGATCTCATTCAGCAACATCACTAAGCAGTGTATCTTCTAACGCTGATAATACAATCAGCGACATTGATGATGTAACAGATAGTGAAAGCAAATCAAAGAAACCAAAAGAACGCGTATGGAACGTGAATTGGAATTGTGGACAAAAACCATAAGTGAAGAAAACAGAAAACGTGATGAAATGAAAGAACAAAGACATTAGGACCCAAATAGCCAACTGAGTGCAAGTTGTTGGCAACTTGCCACAAATATTGCTCATGTGTTTTCAGCAATGTAACAAAAGGGTGTATCCTCTTTTCGGTATGTTCTTGCCAGCAACAGTTTACAAGATATAATAACAGCAAGTTCCCAACAACTCATCGGCAAAAAACTTCTATTATTTTTCTCAACTTATGAATAACAATTATTGCTCATATATTGCTCACATATTGCTGACTCACTTGTCATAAACATTGGCTACAACAATTAATTGATAATAAAACTCAGCATATTGATACTGAATTGACAAAAACATTTTCGTTGCATTAAATAAAAACAACACAACAGCAATTGGCGAGCAACTTAATCTATACAATGATTTGCTTTATATTGAGTTTTCACATTTGGCTATCTGGGGAGTTATTGGCATGTCAAAATAGAGCCCGAGAAACCTATGAACATTTTATGACAAAACTGCTTGAAAAATTTTAAGTATTTGTAAGCTGCACAGTTTTATTATGTATGTTTAATTTTTAGTTATACTCTGTACTAATATTGCAGAATGCACTGCTTTTGTTATATTTTTAAGTTAGTAGGAAAATTTCATTATTCATTGACAGTACTAGTAAAAAAAAACTATAAATAAAAAAATCTATAAATAAAAAAAAACTATAAATTAAACTAAAAATAAACTAAAAATAACTAAACTAAACTATAAATTTATACTGTACTGTCAATGAATAATAAAATTTTCCTACTAACTTAAAAATATAACACAAAAGCAGTGTACCTGTTTTAATTTTAGAATGTTCAGTGTTTTCATTTCACAAACTTTATGCGCAAAGTTTATTATTTTTTAAAGATCAGTATTTTATTTATATTATACACTAAAGATTATTTTTATTTTGTGTTACTACTTGAAATCTATGGTACATTATTTTTGTTCGTATTATTGAGATTAAAAATGGATTTTATTATCTTTAATATTTTGTTGCAACTTGTGGTAAAATGAAGCTATATACTAGATTTTAGTTTGTTTGCAATATTATAATTTTGTAATGGTTGTGAGCTAGTATTACAGATGCACATGTATTGCCGATAGCATTTTATATTATAAGAAAACGAATACAATAAAACCTTTTCATCTTTCTCTATCATATCATTCTCTTCCATACAATTTCATTCTAGTTGCACATTCGTTCATTAAAGAGTAAGATTATAAAATACAAGTAAAATTAATAAATGATTTATTTTTTCAATAATAAATGACTATTTTTTATCATATTATTTACAAACTACTACATTACATAATACATACTATTACTACTTTTTACACTATATATACTAATATATGTACCACGTTACAAAATTATAAAAATTACTCTGACAATAATTTGATGATGACTGATTCTAAACACATAAAATCATAGCTCTAGGCTATAGAATCTTAGTTTAAATGTCTTAAATTAATATATTATAACAATATATTAATATATCATATTAATTCAGGGAATTAAAGTAGTGAGATATTGTCGTTTTAGTATACCCTCAGGGTCGTCTTGTAAATTTACTGGTTCCCTAACAAAATGATTATCATCATCATTATCATCATCATGCCCTTCGATAATAAAGTCTTCATAATCTTCTAGTCCATTATCAAGACAAATATTGTGTAATATACAGCTTGCTAATATAACAAAAGGAATCATGTCATCACGATTCATATCCAAGAATTTTAGTCGTCTCCATCTACCTTTCAGCAGCGCAAATGCTCTTTCGATAACTCGTTTCATACTGGCAAGTATTGTATTAAATTTTTTCTGAGTCTATACAACAGAAATAAGTGAAGATAAGTTTTCAGCTATTATAAAGCATATGCTGTATACTCTTTTAATTTGAATATCGTACCTGTGTGAGTTGCCCAAAATTAATGAATGGTGGTATTAACCATGTCAAACATGAATAAGCTTTGTTTCCAATAATGTAATCCTGATCCACAAAATAAGATGCTTTATTTGCATTGACTTCCTTCCATAGGTCTGAATTTCAAAAGACTCGCCGATCTGCCACTGATCCAGCAAATCCAGCAAAGCAATCTAAGAATCGAAGTTCTGCATCACATACTGCTTGCAATGTTATTGCATATTCTTTGTCTTTACTTATGTAGAAGCGTGCGTCTACCTAGAAATAATGTACTACATTAGTTAGGAATATTACTCCGAAAAGTATTAATATTAATTATTTCAAAAAATATTTATTAAAAATAGAAAACAGAGTTGTAATATTAAAATTGTTAGTAATATTTTTAATATTACAACTTTGTTCCTATTTTTCTGTGATATAAATACTTGCTTTAGAAGCTTTGATTGGTATTTTTGTCCTATCTATAGCTCCTATTACATGTGGTAACCTGCCAATACGCTGAAATTTTTCACGAACAGCAATACATCGGTCTTCTCGGGGCCAGACGATGACGTCTCTGGCAATATTGTTGAGGGCTTCAACAACTTTTATAAAAGAATCACTTGCAGATGATTTTCCCATGTCGAATCGCTCACCCACAGACCTACAATATATACCATAGTATTATTGACAACAAAAATAAGTAAAAAACAAATAAAAATAAATAAAATTAAAAAATAGAACAGTCTACACTTATAGAGCATATTTAATTATTATGTACGAATCAGGAGTAGCAAAAAGCCACAGTGTTGATAACAACTGCTTACGAACAGGAATGGCGGATCTGCCCGAATAACTTGTTTTACTCAGTAAAGGATATAATTTTCTTTCTAAACACTCATACCCGGTAAAAAATTTTTTATGTATAAAATTGTATGGACATATTTGGTATATAAATTTTCATAATTAGATATAATTATTTTAATTTGTGTATAAGTATATATGATTATATATCAAAAATTGTATAAAAATATAGTAAAAATTAGTTTTATATAAATAAATAAATCACAATAATAAAATTAGAGTAACAGGCCAAATTAACGAGCAAAATTCAGAAGTTGATCTTTATTAATATTATCTCAATATATCAAACATTTTAACAAACGTTTCGACTCTACTTGAGTCTTCTTCAGTAATAAAGTCGATCTTACATGTTACCAATTGGAGGCGTAGTTATTGTACATACAGTCATTCTTAAAACAGTTAAACTAGATGACATATTCCAACCGTGTACCGCCAACACTGCAATTAATTCCGAAAATGTTATCACTTAATAATATCACGCACGAAAGAGGCAGACATACTTACAAACTGAAGTCACAAAACGAACGCTGGAAACAACGAAAAGACAGCCGAATATATATACACAAACATCTATCACCCCACTACAGTTAAAGTCAAGAAAATAAATAAATACGTTAAAGATTAAAATTTGAATGCCATCAAGTTGTCTAGTAGATTAAAATAGGATTTGTCAAGTAAATCAGTGTCTGTGATTAAATTAAGGCCATGTGATTGTTTTTTATGTGTATTCCCACACAGCACACTTTATCCTAAGGATATGCCAAAATTATCCGGATTTTCAAACGCAATCCCAGAGATATCTCAATAAGTAATTTCCGGGATATTACGATAGGATATTGTGAGATATCTCATGCAAAGCCAAGGGATATAGCAGGATATCTTTTGCATATTATAAGTTTTATTTTACACAGCTGCGTCCCGATATTCACTGCCAGTACTGGAAATCTATATCACATGTGACGTGAAGTATAGATTTTTAGTATAGATTTTTGGTATTACTAGTAAATATCGGAACGCAAC
>NW_018024303.1:0-7233 GCF_002006095.1 Pseudomyrmex gracilis
CTTAGCACAATTTACTTATTTTTGTAGAAGCATTTTAGATTTAATGAAGTAAATACGACACCAAACGTCACAGGAGAAAGTCGGTTTACAGGTCTCTATAGTCGGTATCCAGTACCCTCTTAATACCATATATACATATGGACCGTTTATTTTGAAAGTGGTGTAAGTCCATTTTCTTTTGTTTCGAGAAACTAGTTATACATAAAAAATTTACATTAAATTAAGCATGAATTACGTGATATCTCATTTTTTTTCAAAAATGGACTTACACCACTTTCAAAATAAACGGTCCATATATATCACGTATAAAAATAGTAGTATTGTTCAGAAACTTTCTTTAAATTGTCATATTTCCGAAATCAAGGCCGTCCCTCATAAAATTGTTTTAGAGAATTACTCAGTATGACTTGCCTTCCCTTACGAAAAAGAACTATTGCCGATTACATATAAATAAAGTCAGTAATATAAGTATTACTGACAATCACACAAGAATAGTATTAGATATTATAGGAATCACTGAAAATATTACTGGCAATTACACAGAATGCCAGTAATTCTTTCGTATCACTGCCGCAATATATTACCGCCAGTAATTCTTTTTCGTAAGGGTTATAACAGATCTAAAGCGCACCGAAATCAATGAGATATGATTTAGAATACATATTTATTGAATTAAATACCATATCGAAGACATTTCGTAAATTCCTCCAAGCTTCAAAGGGAGTGCGCGTACTTTGTAGGTGTTTGAAGTAAACGTGACTCTCGACTGTTACGACAAGTATTAACATTGTCTCGGCCATCTCAAAATTGTATTCCAGTCGAGGATTTTCCACAAATTTCCACAAGTCGCGGTACTCCAAGAAGCGTTGTATAAAAAGTTTCCAATGCGGATAGTTTTCGACACCGATGAGATCGTGGCAACCTAATGAAGAAGCTTCTTTTCGTACTTCTTGTACTATTGTATTTATTTCATTTGTTTCATTTGAGTCTGTTTTCTTCGGGTTGTAATGGGTTAAGAAAGCAATTCTGTGTATCAGATCCATTGTTTGGGAACACGTGGGCGAATTAGGTTAAAATTTCTTGGAACACTTTCACTTCAATGTTTTTTGAAGATCTTAATTTCCGTTTAAAAAACTTTTAAACGGACAATTTCTTTGAGTTTAAATCTTACTTAGATTCACATGTATAATCCGCGGAGAATTTTGATTCAGTCAAAAAATAGAGTTCGAAAAATTCACAAAAATGTGTTGCTGCGAACGAAGAAACGAGAGCCACACACTGTAGGTACTTTGACTCAGTGTAGTAAGATACTTTCTTCCAGCTCTTCTGCGCAAAGATTTAGCGCAGAAAACGATCGTAGTTTCGATTGGTTATCGGATATAATTTCATCCAACGTTTTCCATCCAACAATGGGTGTGTTTAGCCGAAGTTAGCGCTACGTAGCGCTACGTAGCGGCTTCATGTAGCAGTTGCAACTGCTGCGTTACTTCTGCTGGACAGTATTGCTACGCGCAGCGCTTTTTGTAAGCGCAAATATGTTTGTATACAAATCGCCGTTGTATTCTTCGGTTGCTAAACTGTGTTTTTTACTTATTTATAAAAATGGCAAAAAAGTGTCAAAGTATTATAATTGGGACGGTATTATTGTAAATGGCGGCCACTACTTAGAACATGCTGCGCGTAGCAATACTGTCCAGCAGAAGTAACGCAGCAGTTGCAACTGCTACATGAAGCCGCTACGTAGCGCTAACTTCGGCTAAACACACCCAATAATTCATTTGTTGGACAAAAACTGCAACAGAAATTTTAGTCCTAAACACACATACATTGTAGTGCAGGTAGGATTGCCATCAAATGTCCGGAAAAAAAAGGACGGATAGCTATCTTACTTTAAGAGGTCGATTCTGTATCACGTAGTGTAGCGAAAATTACAAAAGTGAGCTAATTTACTAAAATATCTATGATCTTATTGGTCAACAACTAGCTAGTAAATTTGCTCACTTTTGTAATTTTCACTACATTGCATGGATTACAGAATCGATCTTCTGAGTAACGCGCGAGGAATAAAGTAAAATATTTAGAAGATTCCCTAAAACAACGGACGATCATAATCGCGGATGTCTTCGGAAAAATCCATCGGCACTCTAAACAAAAAAAGACAATCGCGGAAAGAGGACGGATGGCAACCCTGAATGCAAGTAGTGATTTTCAGGGATAACCCAGTAAACACAAGATAACATTAATTATAACATTAATGTTATAATTTCCCACTCAACGATGTAACTGCAATGTAACATACCTTGTATGTAGCAGTTACATTGTTGAGTAGGAAATTATAACATTAATAACAATTAAATCTTATTGAAGCCCGATAAGTTACTAAACTACGAAATATATTTACGGTCATACGAGCCGATCGCAGGATGTTGTGCAGAAAAATGCGTATATATATATATACATATATACATATATATATTTGTTCACGCAAACATATATATACATATATACATATATATGTATATATGTATACAGGGTGTCCCAGAATTGCCGTACAATCTCTCGTAGGCAGGTAGAAGGAGTAAAACTGAGTCGAAAAGTCCTGAACCATTTTTTCTATTATTTATAATAAAGGAGTAATTATTGAGTAAATCAGGCCAATCAGCGCCGACCTTTAGCCAGGCGCACGTCAGTGAGCCGCTCGCCTGGTGTGTGTGATAATATCGATATCAAATCGACTTGTCAATAATTGGTCAAAATTCGTGTCCATTTTTAAGTCGAATCGACTACAAATTTCAACCGTCGATCGACTAGTATAATCGACGTCAAATCGACGTCGATTCGACAAGGTATTTCTGACTGGGCTGCGATCGGCTCGTATGACCGTATATATATTTCGTAGTATAACATTAATGTTACGTAACTGTTACTTTGTGTTTGCTGGGAATAGGGAATAGGCAAGTAACATTAGGCAACACCTAATGTCATCGCATAAAAATCTATGCATAGAGAGACTGTGGGTGCTTTCCAAGTACGTACATAGGCGACACTGTGTAACACAGTGTCCATTAGTGTGAGAAAGAGCATATTAGTATGTCTCACTCACATTAGTGGACACAGTGGTCTAGTTTCCACCCAAGCATTAATTTACATCTAATGCGACGTAGAATCAAATTCAAGTCGATGGAAACCTGTCAAATTGCGCTGATTTCACTTCCGCTTCGATCTATAAGTACTCTACTTCTAATGGAAACGGAACACTAAATTTGATGTGTACCGGAGTGAAACCGAATTGAGGGTTTCGGTAGAAACTAGACCAGTGTTACACAGTGTCGCCTGTGTACGTAGTTGGAAAGCACCCTGTATTATACTAGGGTTACGTTCCAAAATCCTATCTTGGTAACCAAAAACTATAGTACACGTGACGTGAAATGTAGCATTTTAGTAACCAAGATAGAATTTTGGAACGTAACCCAGAGGTACCATAGGCCGTTTTCCTTTTAGGAGACACAGTCGACACAAGTCGACACAAAAGTCATTCTGTCTTCGTTCAGTATTCAGTGAGAAACAAAGACAGAATGACTCTTGTGTCGACTTGTGTCGACTGTGTCTCCTAAAAAGAAAACGGCCATAGAGTAGCCATAGACATAGAATACGTAGACTGCATATATGTAATACTCCTATATTGCTAGTACGGTGCCGACCTGAAGCTTACCGTTACGGTGCAGACAATATAGTAGCCTCTCTCTCCAGCTGCTTTGTGCGCATGCGGTGAACATAATGACGCTCGACCATCTATGCCTATATTTGGACTTCGTGCGTCTCCCTTTCTCGGGCCTCGTGCCTCTCATTGCGAAGATACGCGAGTAGCAATATAGAAGTATTACATATATGGTAGACTGCGCGTTTGGCTGAAAAAGATGTCTTTACATTTGACAGAGACAACATGCTTTGAACGGTAACTCTCTCTCTGTCTATCAATGTCTGCGGTGGAATCAGGTCCTACTATTTCATACCGCCTAAGTTCTCGTCACTCCTTAATTTCATTCCTCTTCAGCCTTACTTATTTTGCTATTCTCACTTTTCCACTACTATTCTACAACGTTGAAGACATTTTCTTAACATGACAAAGGTAGGGAACGCGCAGTCTATACATTCTATGTCTATAAGGGTAGCACATGTATCACAGATACCACTCATACAAACAACGTTCAATATATGTACGTCTATTGATGTTAAATAAGCTGCGTTTCACGCATATGCGCCCTTACGAAAAAGAATTACTGCCGATTACATATAAATAAAGTNAGTAATATAAATATTACTGACAATCACATAAGAATATTAGGTATTACAGGAATCACTGAGAATATATTACTGGCAATTACAGAATGCCAGTAATTTTTTCGTACCACTGCAGCAATATATTATTGCCAGTAGTTCTTTTTCGTAAGAGCGCGCATATGCGTGAAACGGAACGCAGCCATACATATCTGTCTTAAATAATAATGGTATCGTTGCAAATGCTTCTTCTGATAAAATATTAATTTATTTTTTTTCGTAGGTTACAACTGTCCGCAAGTGAGCCAGCCTCAAATGTCGCTCTCAGTGGACCCAAAGAATGTCTACAACCCTCCAAGTTCCTTGCAATATCCGGGAGTAGAGGAAGACTCGCCGGTTCGCCCCGAGAGTCCGCCTAGTACTTCTTCTAGTCATAGCGATCTCAGCAGTCCGAGCCTCAACAGAGATTCCGAACTTGAACTGAATCCAAAAACTCACGAAGGCTCGCAATCCACGAATGTAAGTTGTTGTTCACAACTTTTTCCATAATCTCTTTCCTGCCTTTCTCTTTCTCCCCTTCTTTCTCTCTTTCTCGTTTTACTTGTGTGCACTACATATTTTATATTCTAAATGGTATCTTATAGATAATTCATATATTTATGGTTTTGTGCAATCATACAACATCTCGAAATCTAAAAATCAATAATAATAAGTTTATATATTATATGTAATACGACACACTAATTTTACATTAAATTCTTTTTTATAGCGGTATCATATTAATCACACTAAAAAAAAACTATTCGTAACTATTCGTAAAACAATGTTCGAAATTATTTGCGTTTTTATTCTAAAACGTTAAACTTTAAAAAACAGTCATTAAATATAATTGAAAAAAAAATAAAATGCATTTTTTACATTGCTTGAAAATTATACCTAACAATTTACTTTGTAATTACGTATAAAATATTAAGTGGTAAACTGAATTCTTGTCGCTACTAGAGAATGCCGGCTTCAACGCTGGCGAATTTTAACGGTGAAGTCGCATCTTTCTCTCTCTCTCTTTTGTATTTTAGACTTTGCTGAAGGTGATTCCTTAAACCATATATACTTATAGACACGGCCTGTAGATCAGAGCCTTCCAACTCGCGCACGGCGTGCGTTTTTCGCCACGAAATCCCCCTGCCTCTCGTCCGCTCGCGCTTGCCCTTCCACGTGACTCAATCTTTCCCCCACCCAAGGCAATGCGGCGATGGCGGCGGCGGCGGCGGCAGCGGCAGCGCTCTGTCGTCACGTGTTTTTCACTATCAGATAGAGATGGAAAACGTGAAAGCGGCGAAAGATTAAAGGATAGACGCGCTATTATAACCACGTACATATCCGCCTGAGAGGGACACAGAAACAAAATCAAAGACACATTTGTAATTTTTTTTNTTTAATAAAATTTAACTACTAAAAATAAAATTTAAAAAATAAAGCAAAGATCAATAAAATATTATTGTACTTTGGTTTAAAAATGGCGAAAAGATTAAAAAATTAAACCTGACAGAAGCGAGCACGCGTAATTGGTGGTAAAAAGAAAATATTGAGTTTTAAATTTTAATTTGATATCTTTCTTGTGTGTTACTGCACCTTTGTGCAGTGCACACTTGCACACTTGCTTGCGACGGCTCTGAGCGCGCGCGATGTAAGGAGTGGAAAGCAGTCGTGGAAGGGGATAGCTGGCGGAGAACGTTTACCGGCGGAGTCTTGATGGGAAAACAGTCACGTGATCAGTTGGAAAGCTCTGGTCTAAGGGTGATTCAGTTTTCACAGGAGATAAATGGCGTATGGTCCCTCTAGCAGAGGGCCTTCAATCATATATGTAATACTTCTATATNGCTAGTCGCGTATCTTCGCAATGAGAGGCACGAGGCCCGAGAAAGAGAGACGCACGAAGTCCAAATATGGGCATAGATAGTCGAGCGTCATTATGCGCAGGCGCGTCTACTAAGCGAGTGCAAGCGAGACAAAGCATTGGAAAGTGAGAGAACGCGAAGAAAGAACGCGAGAAAAAGAAATGCCCAAACGTGCTTGAATGTTCACCGCATGCGCATAAAGCAGCTGGACCTTGCGCGAGAGAGAGACTACTATATTGTCTGCACCGTAACATTTGGACTTCAGGTACTAGCACCGTGCTAGCAATAATATAGAAGTATTACATATCGTCACTCTCTACGTGTAATTACATAAGTATCACATACGAGATTTTCAGTTTATTGCATAGTGACACTTAGAAAGTCATGTTCTCTATGGTCACCAAATATTAAAAAAAAATATTCATAAGTAAGGTAAAAATTTAAAACCGAAAGATCCCTTAACTAGAGAAACTATATGAAGCTTTAAACTTTTAAACTGCTCTCCTCTAAAATTTGCGTTTTGGAGTTACGGGATTATATGTAGGGAGTGACGATATATGCCTTCAATATCCATACGCCATTATTAAACCTAACCTAATCAATAGCCTCTAGCCATTATAAAACCAGTCCTCACAGGACTCACAGGTAAATTTCTCGACGCTAAAGAAATTTTTCAATCAATTAAAAACGCGAAATTTAAACAGTCATAGGAGCCTTACGCTGGGTATTTGTTGCGTTGATAAATATACAGAGATCCGCTAATCATCGTGCATCCAGCGTAAGGAGGCCGAACGCAGCCTATATGCTGTCTATGTATGTATGCACATGTTATTCTATTCTTACAAGGGGAGCACCAGACATTGTCCCCTCCGATTCGGCTGAAATTTATATACATTGTAGGTCTACCCTCCCACTAATTCGTCGTAAAATATTACGACGCGCTTCTCAAGCATTCGCGAGAAAAACGCATTTAAAGTTTTGCGTGTACCTTATGTAGCATAAAATAAGTATAGGTTGGCAGTTAAGCGGCGTGGCTTAGCGCGTAAGACGCGCGGCT
>NW_018024304.1:0-1501 GCF_002006095.1 Pseudomyrmex gracilis
TTTTCTTGTTAGACTTAATTATTTAATACTGAAGAAGGTCCAAAATTGTGTGACCGAAACGTCTATTTATCGAATAAAGACAACTTTTTATACACGACCAACCTGTATTTTACTGCTCGTATCGGCCTTTCGACTGTTTTTTTTATTTATTTTATATTATTATATTGTATATTATATTTTATATTATTATATTGTATTATAATACACAATTTTATGAACACCTTGCTCGCATTATTAAATATATTAAACTCAGTAAAATATTTCCGATTTTAATTATATTTACTAAATATTTTTGTGTCAAAAAATAAACTAATCTTTTTATAAGAAGGAACTCTAGTAGTGAACACAAAAAGTAGCTACTTTTTACATAAACATGCATTCCTGGTAAAAAATTTTCCATGTATAAATTTGTATGGACATATTTGGCACACATATAAATATACATAAATAGATATAATAAGTTTAATTTATGTATAAGTATATATAATTATATACATATATTAACAATTTTTTAGAAATATAGTAAAACATTACTTTTATATAATTTTTTTGTATCTAACATGATACTAATAAAGTTATTTTGTAATTTGATATGGAATATCTCTGAAGCCATTCTCTTAAAACAAGAAATTCACCTTGTATAAAAGTGTATGGACATATTCGGCACATATAAAGTTGCAGAATTAGATATCATAATTTTAATTTGTGTAGAAGTATATATGAAAAACTGGAAAATCATGTGATCATATAGGATTATATGTGGATCGGATATAATTTTGAATAATCGTATAAACTTTTATATAAGTCGAATATGATTTTATATAAGTTAGATATGATTTTATTGTCAGATACTGATGAAGTATAAGATATAATTCGATAAACGTCGAACTATCAAATGTAATTTTCGAATGTCATTATTATATTCGAGAGCTTACTTAACCATCCTAACGGAACATAAGGCAGAAAATTAAAAGTTGTAGACTATAGATAAAACTTTGGTGTAACTATTTTCAAATCACTCACAAATTGAGAGAAATATAATGTTTAATACATAAACTTATTACTTTACTGCCATAAATTGTAAATAAAATTTACATTACAAACTTACTTATACTTTGCAAACTCTGACTTGAATTGTTATCTTAACAAAAATATCTTGCAACATCTTTTTCATGCAACATCAAAAAACTGTTCGAATATAGACGCAATAACAGTTGAAAGTTACTACTTTAATAGTGCTTACAATACTGTAAAAACATTCTGGCAGACGATGCAACAAAAAATGTTAAACCAACTCTAGGATAACAAAGTCGTGCGACAACGTTTCTTCATTTATCGATAAAAAAAAACGGTAATTATGCAGTTATACGGACTATTTTCCGATCTCAACAATTTTGACATATGTTATCAAGGTCACCTCCCTGAATAATAATATGAAGGTTTTATCCGTCGCTCATTGTTTATAAAAAAGTTATGAACAAAAAAAGTTTGATGATTGAAC
>NW_018024304.1:2071-7289 GCF_002006095.1 Pseudomyrmex gracilis
CTTTTTTTGTTCATAAGTTTTTTATAAACAATGAGCGACGGATAAAACCTTCATATTATTATTCAGGGAGGTGACCTTGATAACATATGTCAAAATTGTTGAGATCGGAAAATAGTCCGTATAACTGCATAATTACCAAAAAAACTACCAGTTTGTTGCGTAAATCAGTTTTCATACATATAAATAGTATATGCATATAACCACACAACGTGGTAGCCATGATAAACTATAAAAGTAAAAAACTGCAACAAATGGCATGAATAAAATTAAGAGTATTTTTTTTGTAAGTAACAACACAAATTATTCTAGTATAATAAACCTACTAATAATAAAGCTAACATATAATAACTTTAAGCTTTATATTTCTAAGCGACAGAACAAAAAGCGAAAAAACTGTTCTATCAGTTATATGCATATAACTAATTTCACGCAAATTTACTTTAAAATATTGAGTACAAGCTGAGGAATCGTCAAAAACTTACAAACAATTTTAGTTTACAAAAATTTTTATTATAAATAAAACTTTTGAAATACAAATCTTTTGATAATACGACCATAATAAAGTGTACCTGGCTTGTCATTTATCATTTTCTAAATAAATAAAAAATAATTCTTATTGAGTAACATTTGTTATAAGTGACCCGTCATGATTAAGAAACCTTGGAGGCAATAAAAGAACGTAAAATTTGAAACTAAAAGTTATTGTTTCACTTTTGGCTCAAACCATTATATAAACAAAGTTTTGCTTACAAATTTCATTTTCTTTTACTTCCTTTAAGATTTACTAATCATTACGGAACACCCTGTATAAAACTGTTTAATATAAATTTTTCTTTTTCTTACATTTTAAACTCTAATATCTACATATTGTGTTTTTTCATCTAGCGTATGCTTTGTAAATTCATTTATGCACATATGGTTACTTAAATGTATACATAGTAGCAATCGTGTAAACTACAATACAGTACATTAGTATTATTTTATCTTATTAAAGACTCGACTTTATTTTATGATTACTTAGCGAATTATTAATCGTATTAAAATACGTATAAACCTTTACTTTCGATTTTATACATAATTAATAACCAGAATTAATATTTGTTACTAAGAATAAAAAATATAATCAGAACAAAAATATGATCCTAAACACTTAAACCTGTAATCATAAAATAAGTTGAGGCTATTTATACAAAAGTAATTCCAATATTATATGCAATACATGAATAATAGTTTTTATTTAAATAGGAAAAAATACACTTATACAAAAAAACTCTTAAAGACCGTACCATATATATTATAGGTATTTAATAATTTAGTAATAATAAAGTATATCGCGAATGTTCATGTTCATGTTATTTACAAACATACGACGTTTCTCAACTTTTTTCATAATGAGGTCAAGTATAACTTTTGCCTAAAAGAAATTACAAAATATATTTACTATACAATCTTGTATTGTATACTTTTGCATAAGTTTAAGACCGCTATAGAATATAGTTATGTAAAACAACAAAAATAAAGCCAAAACAACACCAGTTTAAAAAATATAACTATAATTTTGATTTAACCAAATGAAACTAATTCACAACTACAAGAAAAATATTCAAAGACATTCTCTTTCTATATATATATATGTATTTATAAAACAAACTTTTACCTTCTCTATGTTATATATGTCGATCAGTTTTCCATAAAGTGATACTACAATCTTACGAATCTAAAAACACCGTGTATATATTAATGTATGTAATATTAATTGTGAAAAACACTTATTATTATATATATACTTCTTATTATACATGATATTAGTTTATTATGCTAAACTAAGAATATATATGTATATTACTAATAAAACTGTAATACATGCATACATATTAATACATATTCATAAAAAAAGATAAGTTTCACATTTATAGTTACATTAAACGATTAAGTTTACGCAATGTACCTTTTCAAATCCTTCTTCTAAATATATGTGATTAATACTAAAATTCACAACAGCAAGTAGGCTCATGTATCTTTCAAATAAAACATACATGCCAAATAATTAATACAAAAACTTTCATAGTATATACAAAATACTTATATACGACATGCTAAACGCAATGTATACATTGAATAAACTAAATATAAATATATATAGACTATGTAAAATATATGTACATAAAATATAAATTATATGTACTGATAATGTGTATAAAGTATAAAGATAAACAAGTGTATAGAAAAATTTGTTTACCTTGGTAAATATTTATGTTCTATTTCGTTTATTTCAATATTCAGTGAAGAAACATCTTGTATATGTCTTACAACAATATCAAAAAGAATGGTAACAGAATCACTTTTTGTTACATACTTATATGGTGCAGAACGCAAAGATTCCAAACTATAATTCAATCCAAAGTTGAAACAAGGAAGAAGTTGAAAGAATTGTTCTAATTTTTCTTGTAACAAGTAAATATTATGTATTTTATGCCACAATATAAAGTTAGTTACAATTTTTAACTTCAATCCTTGGCAATATATCCATCTCTGCCAACTTGGCAACAATCTGCAAATATTTACAAAAATATATAATATCATTTACACAATTATCACTTCAGCGTTTTACTTTTAGTATGATATTGTAATGATGTATTATCACTAATGTCAAAGTTGCACTTACGCTTATAAGTGTACAAACAAAACGTCTTTTGACGTCATATTCAAACCACTGTATATGTAACTGTATGTAATTATAATGTACAAATTTTTATATTTAAAGAAAATAAATAAAATTCTATTTAAAAACTAACTCACTCTTATTTTTTAGTGTCCGTACAATATTATATTACTGTATCAAGATTCAGGTCTGATTCAGAACAGTTCTGTAACATTATTATACAATACATCAAAAGCAGAGTGACGTTATATAAACGTCACTTCGCTTTTAGAAACATAAAAAAACATACCTGTGTTGTATACGATGTTCAAAATGCCACGTTAATATAGCATTAATATGTTCTTTGCACTGTGAGCCACCAAGAATGCATGTCCATCTTAAAACTTCGTGATATATTTGATTACTGACAGTATTCTCGGAAACATTTTTATGTGATATATCTTCCAGAAAACTATTCAATATTTCTAGAACTTTAGTCTACAAAATAAGTGTAACCTGTATTAATATATTTTGATTAATCTGTACATCCTTAAAATAATAAAAAAATGTTTATTTAAGAATCATTGCATATTAATTATTGTTCTATAAATTTATTTTACTAGTTACTTTTGTAAATTACTTTATACTGTTTTTTCTGTTAGGTAATCAAAGACGACTGCAGAAGAAAACGTAACGTATAAACTGTATATTATAAAACTAGTTCAGTAAAAGTTTCTTTTATTTAGTTGCTGATTAGGATTTTTTACTTTTGTTCTTTCGTAGTGCACTGGAAAAATATGTACCTTGATGTGTGCGTTTTCCGGTAATGGAAAAATCTTTGATATGTATTGAAGAGTTGTAAATATGGAATGCCACACTATGTACGAATTCTTTATGCGAACTACATTGCTTACAAGATTGAAAAATATGTCTATATTTTCAATATTTGCAGCACGAGATACAGTATACTTTGTATTTTGTATTAAAATATAAAACGCATCGTCGAGAATTTGTGCTAAAGTGACGTCAGTTAAATTAAATGCAACCCAAGTCTCAGGTTTTTCACTTTTTAGGAAGAGAGCAATATTTTCTAAAGATTTACGATCATAGTTGACACGATAACCTACAAATAAATGTTTGAATAAAAACATTACAAATACAAAAGTTAAAAAAAAGAAAACCAAGAAAAATAAAGCAACCAAAGCATAAATGTTACAATGTTAAAAACTTCAAATATACTGTAGAGACTAAATAAAACATTACAGTCATACTTTCTTGATATTGTATTACCATTTTGTCCCGTGATTATGATAAAATCATCTTCTTCAATATTCGCAAGAAAAATACTTTTTCCGTCTGGTATTAGATACATATAATTAGTAGTAAACGTTTTTCTTGATAATTTTACGTAGATTATAGGTATCCACCACTTGTATGCACACATGTTCTTTTGTTTAACCGTAACACAATCTTGAATCATAATTTCTAGAAATTGTGTATCATTTTCTCGTTTTACTTGTACTACAGGATAACCATATTGTGTTATCCATGAAGTTATCACATTTGTTAT
This sequence comes from Pseudomyrmex gracilis, assembly GCF_002006095.1. Lineage (NCBI taxonomy): Eukaryota > Metazoa > Arthropoda > Insecta > Hymenoptera > Formicidae > Pseudomyrmex > Pseudomyrmex gracilis. Next base: position 6,283 of record NW_018024304.1, read on the forward strand.
ATTTATATTCTTCAAATACATGTTGTTATATATGGATGGCACAAACGTTATATTGTTCCATATACTATCAAGAGTAAAATGTTCCTTATATGTTTGACTTGATGTACTACTATTGGTAACAACAGATAACAAACCAAAAATTACATCGATTTTAGGTGTCTTAAACGTATTGAATATTTGAAGAAGTTTCCACGTTACGTAGAATATTATGCTTAAACGCACAATTTTTTATTTTAATGATTAATTTATAATATAACTCTAATACTCACGTGTTATACAAATTTATCGCTTTCTCAAAAATAAAGTCGTTTAGAACATTTTTGATACTGAATAAGTTATTCATCATATAGAAAATATTAAATCCTATAACATAAAGTGATAGTTGGATTATTTTATTTGAGTTTTAAATAACAATTTTTCTTACCTCTCTCTTTCCACATTTTATCAAAAGTTTCGTTTTTGAGAAATGGATTATCTTGTAGTAAATAATAATATTCAGTAAATGCTTGTGTATATTCAAAAATCATTCGTCGTGTCTGAACCACAATCGACATCAGGAAAGTCTCACTGTAAATCTACCAACAGTTTATATGATTATGCATATGTATATTTTAATTTCGTTAGTTCTTTTTAAATGAACTTAGTAATACAATAAATATATGTTCGGTCATGAGAGCCGTTTGCTAGGATGTTGTGCGGAAATTATACGTGTATATACAGGGTGTCCCAGAATTGGTTTAACATCTCTCGTAGGCAGATAGAAGGAATAAAACTGAGGTGAAAAGTCCTATACCATTTTGCTAGATTCGCAATAGTTACTGAGATTTTAATTAACAAATTAAAGATCCGCAAATAAGCATGCATCGGGCTGTCTTACGCGCGTAAGACTGCCCGCCGCGCTTCGCGCGCTAATGTTGTTACCCATAGCGACATATGGGAGGAGCTAATATAACAACATATACTATAACATATACATATTAAAATGTAATTGTGTGAAGCGCGCCGGG
>NW_018024305.1:0-1584 GCF_002006095.1 Pseudomyrmex gracilis
TATATTAATAAAATATATATTACACTAAATAAAATATATATTATACTGAATATATAGTTTTCTTTTATTTTAACCCATTTGTTTTATTTAATTCTATTAAACAATACCGTTAGTTTGTCTTATTTCCTTGCACTGACTGTACTCTACAGTTATTTTCAGGAAATAAAACAAATCTCGTATATCACGTGGCACGTGTGCAAGCACATGCGCAGAAAGAAAAACAGTACATGAGCAGGACAGAAGTATATCTTCTGTCTCTCAGATCTTGCTCACACTTCCCACTCATTGCTTGAATAGGCTATTCCTACTCCATATCTATAAGCTCTATGCACGATAGTGCCTCGTGCTAAGTATGTGCGCAAAGTGCGTGCGCGCTGCGCGAGGTACCATACCTCATTTATATGCAAGTAGGACCGCTGAGAAAATAATTATATACACGTTGTAAAGATAATGTGAAAAAGCGAAATAGAAAATACGATATATGTAGATACAAGTAGATGTACTTTAAACATTATGCGCATGTGCAGTGACAATCCGCACAGCACATAATATTGCTGCAATATTGCAGTAATATTGCAATATTGCAGTATTATTACTGAGTAATATTACAATATTATTGCAGTAATATTGTTGCAATATATTATGTCTGCGAAAATCCATCACAGCAATATTTCTGCAATATCTCACCAATATTACAATAATATTTCAATAATATCACAGTAATATTTCTACAATATTGCAGTAATATGTCAAAAATGTCACAGATACTTCAGCAATATCACAGTACTATTGCAGTAATACGTTAGAAATTTTACTGCAATATTTCAGCAATATCGAAGCGACATTGAAGTAATGCTACTGTGATTAATTTTCGCGCACACTATATATTGCAGCAATATTATCGCAATATCACAAATGTATAGCTACGTAATACTACAATCCTGTACTATTGCTGAAATTTGTATGCAATATTAAGGCCATTGCACGTGACAAAATTTTAGTCGTAGTTATAAGGTCGTAAGCAAATCGACCAATCACAGGCTAGCGTTCTAGCTAATGTGAGATAATACTGGTCTGTAATTGGTTGAATTGCTTACGGTTATGACTACAAAGTTTTCACGTGCCGATCCGACGTGGCAAGTTTTGAAAAACGGGTCGCGTCCCAGGTAGCAAAATGTTATCAAAAGGATATTAAAAGGACAACCAAAAAAAGATTCGGATGACTTTTTAGTTGGCAAAAAGATGCCTTTTCGTAGTACAAATAGGATCACTAATGTCCGTCTGGCTGACAACTTATTTATATCCAAATGGCAACTATGTATAAGAAAACTTATAGAAATTACCAAATTGCCAGCATATGGTCAACCTTTATCAGCTGCCAATATGTTGACATAAATATATCAAATTGCTACAACCAAAAGATATCCTTTTAAAGGCAAAANTAAACAAATGTCTTATAGATATCGAAAAAAGGTTAATAAAACGTCACCAATTAGTAATATCCAATAGATCTTTTATTTTTTATTTATAGGATATACCAAAAGATATCCTTTACATAAAGATATAATAAAATTGTTAATAGTT
>NW_018024305.1:2997-7466 GCF_002006095.1 Pseudomyrmex gracilis
AAATGGTTCAATTCCATTTTCTACGGTATATTTCTTCACACTCATTGTGTCATTACTTTATGCCCTATTAACTGGAAACACCAGCTTATTCCGATTTGTANGGCCCAAACAGTCAGGACGCGGCAACGCGTAGTAAGTTATGCGATAGCCATTTAGCATTTTGCTCTTATGGAAAAACAACATAAGAGCAAAATGCTGAATAGCTATCGCGTTGCGCATAACGCGTTGCCGCGTCCTGTCCGTTTGTTTGCGCTCTTGCAGCCTTATGGTCTTCGCACAAACTCTTTCGAGTTCACAAATTAAAATGAGTTTTTTCATTGTTCCTAAGCACAACAAGTGCATATAATCGAGAGGGAATTGCTTAATNATATCAACATTTATGGTTTCAAAAGGAGATACAATATTCTGATATGCAGCAGGTAATCCTTCTCTGAAAGTCGCATTAGTTCTCAAAATTGGATCTTTTTCTTGAAATATCCGTCTTCTAGTCACAGTTTTACCAGGTTGAATGCATTTGGCACAACGGCTGTTATGAGCGGGAAAGCAAGAAATAAAATTTCGTGCAAGAGTATCAGCAAGAACTGCGTTTAATTGTACAAAATAAAAACATTCAAAAACAAGAAAATTGGGTGCTTTATGAACTGAAACCGAGAGACGTTGGAAGGCGATTTTTTACTTGCGAGGTGCTGATTCAAAGGCAACAAAGAAAAAGTTTTTTTGCATCGGATTGTAACTGGACATGAGAAGTGGATATTCTACGACAACTCCAAGAAGAAAAAATACTACGCTAAGCTCGGTCAATCATTGCCATCGACCTCAACATCAACACCAAAGCCGAACATTCATGGTTCGAAGATCATGCCCTGTATCTGGTGGGACCAAAAAGATGTTGTTTCCTATGAGCTGCTGAAACCTGGCGATTCCATTACAGGCGATCTGTATCGGCTACAATTGATTTGTTTGAGCCGTGCATTGCGAGAAAAACGGCCGGAATACGAGCAAAGACATGATAAAGTTATTCTTCTTCATGACAACGCTCGGCCTCATGTCGCAATAGTCGTCAAAAAATATTTGGAAACGCTCAAATGGGATGTTTTACCGCACCCGCCGCATTCTCCGGACATTGCTCCTTCTGATTACTGGTTATTCCGAAGGATGCAGCACGATTTGGTGGGTCACCGGTTTACTTCTTTCGCAGAAATCAAAAATTGGCTCTAAACTTGGAACGCCTCTAAAGACGAGTCATTTTTTCGAGATAGAATTCGAAAATTGCTTGAAAGATGGAAAAAAGTAGTAGCCAGCGATAGACAATACTGTAATTAATCTGTTCATTTATTTTGTTTTGAAATAAATGCATTTTTGAACACAAAAAAAAACGGACCAAACTAATTTGTACTCTCAATATATTAGATCCGCTATTGTTGATTTTGTTACGTCCCGTGGACTCCACTTCCTCCTCGCGACGTGACAACAACAAGATATGATATTACGGGAACGCAGCCGCGCGATACTGGCGCGAGACCGGATATCAATTCTTGATAGAATTAAGAATCACAGAGTTTGGAAAATTTTTGTTTTTTCTTTTTCGTTTTTAATCGTAAACGGAAACATACATCCCGGGGATAAGAAATCAAGGGAAATCCGACGGATAACGAGAAATCGGGCGATCCCGAATTTCCCGATTCACGGGTATAAAAAGAGCCCCGCAGGGCTCTTAGTAATCAGAAATAAACGAAGTTTTCCGAAGTGCGGTCTTGTCGATACGCGAGCAAAAGTAGTGACAAAAAAAAAAACAATTGTGTTGTGGATCCTGTTGGAGCTCACTCGACACCGCTGCCGTCGCCCCTCTGTTGCTACAACGTTGCTGCCGCCCGGTACAAACCAACAATAAGTAGTAAGTGCTAGAATTAAGTCGCAAATATTTGTGCCTCACGCCGATCAGAGTTGACAAACCCAAGATATCTACGAGAACGGTTGCTCCCCTTGTTGTAAACGAGCNGATCAGAGTTGACAAACCCAAGATATCTACGAGAACGGTTGCTCCCCTTGTTGTAAACGAGCTAACGCTGATACGGGATGCAAACGATTCGCAAGGATCGTCAAGCAACTCTCAGCGCGCTCTCGCATTTTTAGAAACGAGCTAACGCTGATACGGGATGCAAACAGTCGACGGCTCGAGCCGATTTCGGCCCGGAAATATTAATTTGCCAAATTTGCAAAAAACGAGGCCACAGTGCAGATAAATGCCGCCTTCGCGACCCTCAATTAAAAACACCTGTGAATGTTGCGCGGGAAAATCAAATAGTTTGCCAGTTGTGCTCACAGTCCGGTCATAACGCTAAGATGTGCAAAATAAATGAAAAATCGAACAAACCTTCAGTGATTTGTCAATGGTACGATAAACCTGGGCACTCTGCCACTAATTGTTGGCAAAAACAAAATCGCGAAAAGACGGGTAATTTTAGTCAATCTAAGATCATTTGCCAAATTTGCAACAATATTGGCTATTCAGCAAAAGATTGTAAATCAACGCCGCTTAATCAGTCAAGTTCCGCGAGCGGTTCATTTTGTCGGTATTGCAAGGAACCGGGTCATTTCCTCGAGAATTGCGAATTACGAATCGCGAGTAACAATCGCCGAAAACTTAACGCACAGGGAAACACCAACGGCCCCTCGACGTCGGGTGTGCGACTGGGGACCGAGCGAAGCACACACCCATCGAAATCGCTAGACACTCAGTAGAGAAACGCGAAATCTTAGTCCGACCAGTGACAATAAACCTCGATAAAAATTGCCAGTTGCCAAGTGTTCGCACCCAGTTTAACGAGTTCTCTCCACCTGTTACATTGTTATTGGACACCGGATCGGGACCGAATGTAATTAAAGAAAATTATGTTCCGGAAAACATAGTTATAGATTATTTAAATGTTCTAAAATTAAACGGCATAAACGAACATCCAGTNTACACCCTTGGCGAAATTAAGTTGATATTCTTCGGAACACCAGCTACTTTCCACGTCGTACCTAGCGATTTTCCGATCAAACAATCCGGTATTTTAGGAAATGCTTTTTTCAAACAAACCGGCTCAAAAATAGATTACGCGCAACAACACATCAATGTGTCGGGAAGAAATATACCATTTTCCTCACCGGAAACTGTGATAGCGGCTCCGCGATCAGAAACTTTATTTTACGTACGGGTCGAAAATCCAGAAATAAACATCGGTTATATACCACGATTAAAATTAATGCATGGAATCTATCTGGGCGACACAATTGTAGAAAACATCGAAGGAAAGGCTTATCTAAGTGTAGTCAGCACTTTGGACGACGAGGTAGAAGTTCGAGTGCCGACCTTGCGCCTTAAACCTTTGACCGAGATGCTTGAAACCAAAACAAACAAAGCGCACGAATACTCGGAGCCAGATAAGGCCCCTATCCAAAGCGATAGCCTATATACGTGCATAGACCTACTTGAACCATGTGCCTCTAATAAAAATGAAGTAAAGGGAGGCGAAAGACCGCAAGAAAGCGGCACAATCAGTAAAAACGTCGAAATTAACGAATTTAAGGGCGGTAAAAATAAAAATAAAAATCCTGAAATCCTTGGAGAGGGAAGTTACTAAACCTCTCCTGAATTGAATAAAATTCTTGGAGAGAGAAGTTACCAAACCTCTCCTGAAATAAATAAAATCCTTGGAGAGGGAAGTTACCAAACCTCTCCCGAATTAATTAAAAATAAAAATAAAAATCCTGAAATCCTTGGAGAGGGAAGTTACCAAACCTCTCCTGAGTTAAATAAAATTCTTGGAGCGGGAAGTTACCAAACCTCTCCTGAATTAATAAAAAAAATAAATCCTGAAATCCTTGGAAAGGGAAGTCACCAAACCTCTCCTGAATTAAATAAAAGTCTCGGAGAGGGAAGTTACCAAACCTCTCCTGATCTAAATAAAATTTTCGGAGAGGGAAGTTACCAAACCTCTCCAAAAACCGTCGATTGCGAGGAGGGAAGTTACCAAACCTCACTACGTGATTCGACACCTAGTAAAGAAAATTTAGAAAGAGGAAAAAAAACCTCTCTGCAAGATATAAAACTTCCAAGAGTAGGAATAAATGTCAGTAATAAAGAAGCAAGTACACATGTCTCTGTTGAAGAACTATTAACAAGGCTACAAAGGACGCCAAATGTAATTATACAAAAACCGCCCGCGATTCGCAAAAGCAAACCATCTTCCAAGGTAATCGAGTCTCTACAGTTAAAGTCACAAGACATAATCGACAACTTCATGAGAAAGCAAAAGTCGAATCATAAGGTTCAAGATAAAACCTCAAACCAAAACTCGGTCAACCTAGATGAGCTCTCGCTCGATAACTTAACCCAAGCAACCAGCTGACGTTGTAATGACGTAAATATACGTGATTTTTGTCACTAATTGGTGATTATGACCTAAATCTGACGTTATTTTGAA
>NW_018024306.1:0-1910 GCF_002006095.1 Pseudomyrmex gracilis
CTTTGCTCGGTTTTTGGTAGCAATTTGCTGTTACTTTTTGTCGACAAGCTTTGGCAACAAAATCGAATCCTAATGCGGACACAGTTGATGCCAATTTGTTGAATATTTTTGCTTAAAATTGCTGACAATTTGCTGGCAAATTGCGAACAAATTGTTTACTGGGTATATAATGAATAATTAGTTTATAAATACATAAACACATGCAGCGTCAGGCGATAATAACAAAGCCAGAAGCAGTAGTCGACAAGAAGTTATACTTACAAAAACAAACCTAAGCCAACCGTTTAAAAAAATACAAGAAAGTTCTCTCGAACTTTCGTTTCAAAATGTCGTTCAAGTTCTTGTTAGAATAATGAAGAAAGTAGAAGAAAGCTGCTTTCAGCGCCGCCTGTAGTCTGGAGCTGCGTTCCGTTGCATGCATATGCGCGCATTTATCTATACTATACGTGATGTGTACTATAGATAAATGCGCGCATTTATCGTGAAACGGAACGCAGCCTGAATGTAAGGACGCCGGCAACGCGAGAACCAATAAGAGCAATCCAAGGACATAGGAATAACGTGACAGAACATAAACCTTTACTATAGCGCGGGGACTAAAGCCACGAATCAATCAGAATCAATGGTAGAAGAGTCATTTGTCTCATGCGTTTCAATCTCTTCAACTCTACTTGAAATTTTTTTGTTGAAGATCAGATTTCCTGAAATTTCCTAAAATTTCGAGAATCGATTTATCGTCACTACGTGATGGTAGCAAAATGTTTTAAAAGTGAATTTCTGTGCAAACGCATTATGACAGCATAAATATGGCAAAATGAAACATTATTGTGCCACATCAAATAACAGCGTTTTTGAACCAAGTTGATGTAGGATTGCAAAAATTTGTACAAAGATACCCGGGAAAAAATGGATTAGATCTAATTTAAATCTATCGAGATAAAAAAGTGGAAAAATAGATCAAATTAGATCCGAATTAAATCTAAATAGATATAAAGTAGATCTAAATACCCACATAGCATCGATTCAAAAATGTAGTTTACAATGTTTATATAAAATTAAACATTAAAATTTTGCACCTTATCGGGCATCGTTTCTTATACGTTTCTACGAAATCGGACCGCAACTAAAAGCAGTCATTTCGACGTTCCCGCTATGTTACTACGACATTGTAGAGACTTTTAACAAAACGGTGCTAAGTTTCGGAAAACCCGTTGCGGAAACGTTTGTGCTACTAACGATGCTATGTGGGTAGATTTAAATAAATCTATGTAAATTGAGACACTTTATTTATTCTTAGATCTACTTTATATCTACTCAGATCTACTATATTAGATCACCTCAGAATTGTTTAGATCTACTTAGATCTAAGTAGATCTGAGTAGATCTAATATACTAAATCTGAGTAGATCTAAAGTAGATCTAAGAATAAATAAAGTGTCAATTTACATAGATTTACTTAAATCTATTTAGATTTACTTTATATCTATTTAGATTTAATTTGGATCTAATTTGATCTACTTTTCCATTTTTTTATCTCGATAGATTTAAATTAGATCTAATTTATTTTTTCCCGGGTATCTTTGTACAAATTTTTGCAATCCTACATCAACTTAGTTCAAAAACGGTGTTAATATTTGATGTGGCACGATAATGTTTCAGTTTTGCCATATTTATGCTGTCATAATGCGTTTGCACAGAAATTCAGTTTTAAAACATTTTGCTGCCATCATGTAGTGACGATGAATCGATTCACGACTTCAACATGTTTTCTGCTGATATATTGTGCTAGCACGTAATGCTTTAAATCTGCTGTATTTAAATCGGCAAAGTTTGCTTGACTGTTGCAGTATTATTTGCGTTACGGCATGCCACATTTATATTCTTTTTTTTTCTGCTTTCCTGTCGCCACT
>NW_018024306.1:2316-7335 GCF_002006095.1 Pseudomyrmex gracilis
AGAGAGAGAGAGAGAGAGAGAGAGAGAGAGAGAGAGAGAGAGAAAGAGAAAGAGGAAGAGAGAGAAAAGGAGGGAAAGACAAAAAGTTAACAAAAAATTATTGATACAAATTCGTTTTTTAATGTTTTAACCTCTTAGGCACGGCTGAATTTTGCGCGGGGCTGTTTCTCTGTACGGCAGAGTTCAACGCGAATTACGTGTAAATGATACGGCACTGCAATGTGTGACGGATAATGCTGTTCTTTACACGAGTACATTAGAATGAAGTGTTTGATGATTCAATTATGAGAGATGGCATCCGCGAAAGCCACTATAGTGGCGCGTCGTACAGAAAGATGACATCCGCGAAAGCCACTATAGTGGCGCGTCGTACAGAAAGATGACATCCGCGAAAGCCACTATAGTGGTGCGTCGTACAGAAATATGACATCCGCGAAAGCCACTATAGTGGCGCATAGTGCCTAAGAGATTAAATATTTTTAATTAAATAAAGTTTTTTAATCAAAAAAACAAAATTTATGATCATAAATAAATGTATATTTATTTTTGCTCAAGTTTATTTTAATTTCCTGAACTTTCTATTATAATGAAGAACTTTTCTAATATAATGTATTAGTTTCAAAACTATTTTAGAAGAAGTGATAATAACTAAATATAGAAAATGAAATTGTAATCAAAATTATTCTCATTTGCTTTATGTGTTGCAAATACTCTTTCAAAACTTACATTAAGATACCGAAGAAAATTTTTGAATACTAATTGATGAATATAATGGTTTCTATCAAGTCTAAAAAAGTTCATTGGTCATCGCTCTGCTTACTATGTGATAATTAAGCTGCGTTCGTGTCCACACGAGTGATATTTTCAAACGCTGCCGTTAAACTTTCCCGCGTAACAGAACCTTCGGTTATGTGCACTACTATTGGTTGCCATGACAACACGTACAACAGTGTAGCATCTTTGCGTCGACGTAGCGCTACAAATGCTTTGGTGTCATTCTATCTTTATTCTTCGTGAAATGTAGACAGAGATAGACTAATGCTTCGAAATGCGACTTGGATTCTATTCTGTTTCATAGCCTAGTCTATGTTACAGTCGTTTGACAAGAAAAGTGAAGAAGAGTGAAGAGGTAGAAGAGGTTTTAGGTAAACTTGAGTATATAAAGGTGTGTATATATAGAGTAGGACATTTCATTTACAACTATTTTATATTTTCAATGTACAGTTCTACGAGCTCACACAATCGAGGTTGAGGTGCAGATAAAACGTTTCAGAAAAAGATTTTAAAATAAAAAAATTTGATGGCCGTCAAAAATTTGATGGCCAACAATAGTTAAGAAAACAAATGATAAAAGCTCAGCTGATGATAATGTTATAGATATAACAGATAAAATATGCGATAAATCTTTATTAGATTTAAATTCATCCACTAATCGTGAATATCAAAATAATACAGAAAATAATGAATTTTCTGATACAGATTCTGAAGATATATCAAGTAACTATAATGATAGTGACGAAGAATATAATTATTCTGATAATAAAACAATTGATGTACATGACAATTTCCACAAACAATTAGCTTCTTGTTTTCCTGAAAATAATTTAACTCATGTTTAGGGAAACGCTATATTACAAGTTTTATATTCTCATTCTTGTTTTTCATATTTACCTAAAGATGTACGTACTCTTTTAAAAACCCCCTGTCATACTGCACAAATTTAAAAACTTGAAGATGGAGAATATGTTCATATTGGATTTGAAACATCAATTATTGAAAAATTTAAAATCTCATGAAATCTCACTTTGTTTAGAGATAAATATTAATACTGATGGAGCACAATTACATCATAGTGGAAAACTTCAAATTTGGCCAATTCAATTTAGAATTTATAATATAAAAGATAAAAATTCCGAATGATTGGAATATATAAAGGTTACACTAAATCTAAAGATCCAAATATATTTTTCCAATATTTTATGGAAGAAGTAAACAAACTTTCATTTGCTAAAGGTATTATATATTACAGTAAATTAATACGTATTATTTATAGAAGTTTTATAGCTGATGTTCCTGCAAGAGCATTTATTTTAACCGGTTAACTGGCAATGTATCATATATGATCAAAAAAAAATCTGGCCAATTCTGCTTGACACTATGTATCATATATGTTCAAATGGAATAACTTTCTTGATTGTTAAACGATTTGAGTGTAACTTGGTATGTAATGGTTTTTGGAGTCGCTGAGTCTGAATTTGGCATTGGAATTGTAAAATTCAATAGGGCAGACTCAAAATGCTTGACCCAAAATGGCTGCCAAATACTAAAATATTATCGGGATTTAGAAAAATTGTATACTACCATGATCAAAAAATAACCGGAATTTATTCATAAAAAGAAAAGTACATGTTTATTCTTCAAAATTCAAGTTGTCCCCTTCTAAGTAGTCCTCGTCGGCTGCGATGCACTTGTGCCAGCGTTTGATCCACCCCTCGAAGCTTTTCTGGAAGTCGGTTTTTGGTATAGCCATTAGTGCCTCCAGCGATTTTAGCTTTATTGCCTCCACACTCTCAAAACGAGTTCCTCGTAGTGGTTTTTTGAGTCGATCAAATAGGAAGAAGTCACATGGTGCCAGATCAGGTGAATTGGGCGGTTGTTGAATGGTATTGGTGTTGTTTTTGACGAGAAACTCTCGAATAATCAACGCATTATGAGATGGCGCATTATCGTCATGGAGAATCCACAAGTTGTTGCCCCACAAAGCAGGTCTTTTTTGCGGATAGCTTCGCGTAACCGTTTTATAACTCCTAGGTAATATTCCTTGTTGACTGTCTGGCTTTTTGGGAGGAATTCATGATGAACGACACCATTGTAGTCAATGAAAACAGTAAGCATGACTTTTTTCTTTTATTGAAATCGGCGTGATTTTTTGGGTCTTGGCTCATCTTTAGCTCGCCATTCACTTGATTGATGTCGTGTTTGTGTGTCGTACTTATACACCCACGTCTCGTCACCTGTAATTATGCGTTGGATGACTGTTGGGTCGGAATCGACCATGGAAACCATCTCTTTTGAAATTTCAGCGCGATGCAATTTTTGCACGAAATTCAGTTCTTTTGGCACCAATCTCGCAGTGACTCGCCTCAGACCCAAATTCTTACGCAAAATGCTCTGAACGGATCCGAATGATATGTTGGTGGTCTCAGCTATCTCCCTTATCGTCAATTTGCGATTTTCGATCAACAATTGTCGGATTTCATCGACGTTTTCATCAGTTTTTGATGTCGATGGCCTCCCAGGACGAGNATCGTCCTCAACAGCCTCACGACCACTTTTAAAGCGTTCATACCACTGGTACACCTGTGTTTTCGATAGAGTATCGTCACCATAACACTTTTGTAACATTTTTAATGTGTCGGAACACTTAATTTCATTTTTATATCAAAATTTAATGCAAGAACGTTGTTCAAGTTTTGAATCCATTGTAAAAATCGCCGCGACGTAAAAACTTGATGTAAAGAAATCACTGTCATAAAGGTAANTGAACAGCTGATAAGCAGAAGCTTGGCATGGGTGTCCGTAACAGTGCTGCCAACGTGACACAAACAACAGAATTCTAAACCGATAAGCCCGCGAGGTTTAAATTAAAAATTCCGGTTATTTTTTGATCATGGTAGTATAGGGATTTTTGGGATCGCTAAATCTGAATTTGGCATTGGAATTTTAAATTTCAATATGGCAGACTCAAAATGGCTGTCAAATCTGAAATCAGATTTTCAAGAAAGAAAGAAAGAATTCAGGTATAAAATTATTCAAGACTGTTTTGTAGAAAATAAAAAAACGAAAAAATTAACCTCCTAAACCCCTATTTATCTTGCAATAAAAGCAACAGAACAAAAAAAGATTAAGTAAAGAATTGAAAAACCTCACCCCTAAATTCTATTTTTTAGGGGTTGGGGAGTGTCAGATCAAAAAAATAAACCTCGGAATCGATTCAGCGACTCAAAAAAATCTTGTATACCAACTCTTGTGGAATTCACTTAATTTTTCGATATCGCCAGTTCGGGCATGAATAGTAAAAAAAGCCGTGCCAATGAACCGGTTAAATCATAAATCTCGTAATGCTACAAATCCTTGTTCCAAATGTAAAGTTTTGGGCTTTTCAATCAATAGATCGATGTGCTTCCTTGGTACAAGTCATGAACGTCGTACACATAATGAATATGCACAGTGGAAATATAAAAATCATCATAATACTAACACAGTTAGTTCTCTGTTGAAAATTCCATTAAATATGGTATCTCAAGTACCTTTTGATTATATGCATTTAGCGTGTCTAGGTGTAATGAAAAGGCTTTGCAAAGCGTGGACAACTGGAAATTTTACAAAATCAGTTAAATATTTTTATCAACATATTGATTTAATATCATTAAGATTAAAAAAGATACGAAAATATTGTTCAGTCGACTTTTCTCGGCCGCTAAGATATTTGAAAGATTGGAAAGATTACAAAGCAACAGAGTTCCGACAGTTCTTATTATATACAGGTCCTGTTGTACTAAAAAGAGTATTACAAGAAGATGCTTACTTACATTTCTTATTGTTTCATACATCAATACGTATATTAATATCTCCAACACATTCGGAAGAACTATTAAATTTCTCAGAAATCGCAGTAAAAAAATTTATTTCATTATGTGAGAATGTTTATGGGCAAGATTTCATATCGTACAATGTTCATGGCTTGTTACATTTAACCTTTAGAGGACNGGAAAATTTTGGTTCAAATCGACCTTTTAATTTACCCGAAATGTATGTATAATTTTATCGGATTAGTCGGTACAAGTTCCCAACCTGGTAGGTGGTCGATATTTCGACCACCCCCCGTCCCTAACGGAAAAGCCAATATAAAATTTTTTTTTTTGTTTTATTTTAGCGTTTTACTTGATATACCTATGTTTTTTGATATGCTGAGTATGAAAATAATAGTAAAAAAAATCCTGAAGGTGTCCTTGACCT
>NW_018024307.1:0-2473 GCF_002006095.1 Pseudomyrmex gracilis
CAAACGTGCATAGCTTTAAATGGAGACTACCTTGAAGTGTAAACTTGTTTAATAAACCATATCTTTCATTTTCGATTTTTAATTCACGTAGTCCGAGAACTTTCCGGACAAACTGTGTATATATGTATATATTTGTTAACAAAACTATATACATAATATGTAATTGAACTTATTATATGTATAATAAGTTATACATATAACCGAGCGTGACGTCACGCACACGTGCGCGGTTCTCGCTTGTGTGCGTAGCATCGAGAAGCTGAGCGGTGGGGGCTCTGCCCCTCGCTGCTCTCGTTGCTGTCCTGCACGATCTGGCATCTATGGGCGTCGCCTTCTCTACCACCTCGGCGGCGCGAACAACGGCGCGCATGCGCACTGACCACCCCTATTCTGTAAAACGCAAGAATAAGGATCGTGTTGTATCTGTTTATGTTGTATTTGTGTGTGTGGTGTGTGTGATTCACTTTTCGTTTCTTATGTAGTGTTTTCTTTTGTGTATGTGTGTCTGGTGAAACTTTTGATTAAGGGTCGAAACTTTGTGTGTGTGTTGTGTGTGGGTCCTAGGTGTGTTTCGTCTGTGTATCTTTTCTTAACCGGTTACTATTTTCTTTTTCAGGTATGGCTGTAAAACTCCCGAATAAGGGTTGAAATTTTGTGTGTGTGTTGTTTGTAACTGTGGGGTGTCAATGGTATGTGTATATGTCCTTAATCCTATATTTTGTTTTTATACGTGTACTAAATTTTTTGTTTTGTATAGTGTGTGAAATTGTTCCTGTGTGATGTGTGTACCATATGTGTGTGTTTGGTGTGTGTATCATTCCTTATCCTTGTGTGTATGTTTGTGTTTACAGTGTCTGTGAAATAACGAATAAGGCTTTAAAATGGCATGACTGTAATGTAGGTGTTGTGTGAATGTTTTGTGTATATGTATCAGTTCTTAATCGTTCGTTATAATTTTGTATCTGTCCTGTAGCTAAAGTCTCGTATAGTCGTACTTTGGTGTGTATGTTGTGTAAGTAATTGTCACTCGTGTGGGGTACTAACCACCCACTATCCACGTGTTTAGGGTTTTAGTGTTACGGATGTGTGTGTGTTGTGCGTACGTCTTTCTTACCTAAACAGTACGCATGTCCGCCATTACCACTCGGAACTTACCCCTAACGGTAACTACATCAGTGTAGGGTAAAACAATACCGACACAAAACCAAATCATAAAACAAAATAAAAATAAAAATAAATAAAATAAAAAAATTCGCAACAATGCCAGTTTTGATTTTTCACGCTGTTGCAGATACTGCTTTTCCACGCAACCTATAAATACATTTTATAGACTAAATAACTTATACTTAAAAGTCTCTAATACTGCAGACTAGTGTTCCCTTGGCGTCAGGTCACAAGGTCACAAGGTCAATGTCTCGGAACTCCAGCGTAGACTCGCCGTCCTCTGTAGGCTTCGCGGTGGTGTCGAACAACCCTGACCTTACCCATTACGAGCGTATTGGCAGTTGGTCGGAAGCCTTTGAGGCTGAAGCTAGAGGAGTTTTGTGCGCCCTGGAGTACATTGACGAATTTGGGTTCAGTTTGGCAGTAGTTGCTTCAGACTCTCTCAGTGTCATGCGCTGTCTGGAATCTTCGGATCCCAAAGGTTTACACTCTGATACACTGTATTTAATAAAGAAGCTGAAACTAAAGCTGAGACGGAATAGTGTACGCGTGTTGGTTGTATGGATTCCTGGTCATTGCGGTATAAATGGTAACGAACGTGCGGATAAGAATGCCAGGCTTGCTCTGTCGTTACCAGAACCTGTTGAAAAACAAGAGGTGTCCTCCCTATTTCCGATACTTAAGTCTAAGGCGCTGCAAGTCGTCAAAAAATCAACTGTTACGTGAAGCCCAGTAAAGGAAGTAGGTACTTCAGGTTTATTCAGGAACCGTTGAGCAAACCTTGGTTCACAAGGTTTAAAAAAAGTAAATTTCTCCTTCGCCAGTTAATCTCTCTTATATCTAGAATTCGCTCTCACCATACGGCGGTAAATGATCATCTTCGTGACAAATGCATCGTTGATGACGCTGCCTGCCCGTGTGGTCACCCGACACAAGACGTTAATCATCTGTTCTTTAACTGCTCTACGTATAAAACTTCTTCGGATAAACTGCTCTTGGATCTCTTCCATAATGGCTTCAGTCCTTCATATAGTGTTATAGACATTGCCTTTTCAAGTAATCTATGTGCTATGTTTGCTTTGCTCACATTTGTCAATTCTACCAACGTTGACATTTAATTCCCTAACGCACACAGTCTCCTTCCTCCCTTTCCCCATATATGTAATACTCCTATATTGCTAGTCGCGTATCTTCGCAATGAGAGGCACGAGGCCCGAGAAAGGGAGACGCACGAAGTCCAAATATGGGCATAGATGGTCGAGTGTCATTATGCGCAGGCGCATCTACCAAGTGAGTGCGAGCGAGACAA
>NW_018024307.1:3758-7272 GCF_002006095.1 Pseudomyrmex gracilis
CGTGTCGAATCGTACGGTGTGCTATTCTTGCGGTGTCCAATCGTACTGTGGTCAATCGTACCGTGTCTAATCGTACGTGTCCAATATTACGTGTGCAATCGTACTGTGTCCAATTGTACCGTGGTCAAACGGAATACGCCCGATAGTTGTATGAAGCCGCGTCTATAAGTATATATGGTCTAAGGACGGGGCATATCGTCGCGGGGAGGAATCTATTGAAGAGAGGGCGACGAGGTAAACTGTGCCTAGTTTTGATTGGCTGTTAGTGATGCAAACGCATTGGCAAGACAAGGAGATTATAGACGTGGAGGTATAAAAGAAAAAATAAAGTTTTTTATATTAACAAAGCGTTTTAATTATACAAAATGGTGCAGTGTTATGTGCGGTCGTGCACAAACAGATCCGATTGCCAAAACTAGAAAAGAAGTAGTGATAAAAATAATAAGAAAAAAAAACATTTCACAGGTAATGAAATTTTTATCATATTGAAAGTAATATATATCTTATTGTAAGAATGTAAATTGCTAAAACATTTTTTTATATAGCTTTCCCAAAAATTCTGAAACTCGAGCGTTGTGGTTAGATATTTTAGAAATACATGCATTATCTGTACCAACTACAGCTCGCATTTGCTCTGTCCATTTTAAGGAAAAATGCTTTGATAGAACATCTTCAATAACTCGACTTAAGCCAAATGCATTGCTCAGTGTATAAATAACAACTGATTTTTTATTTATGACATATATTTTATACTATAATGATATGTTTTGTTTATTTGTGTATAGATATGTTTTTATATATACATATATGTTATGTTTGTTTACTCACGAAATAAATTAAACTTCGTTCTTTTACAAAACTTGAGTCGGTTTATTAAACGTGTGAATGGAAACAGGAATGGACTTGGAATGAATGAAGATACATAATTAAACAAGAGCATCGTTGTTGAGAATAATTGAATGATTGTGTATATCGGTTGCTAAGATGACGTTCGATAATAGTAACGATATCGATGTATCGATTACTACATCTCCCCCTTTTTAAGACGTTGACAGACGTAATCCTTGTATCTGATTGGACTGCGCCGTGTTCGCGCTGATTGCCGGATTGGCCTTGCAGATTCGGAAGCTGATAGAGACTCAGATGGCGTAGACTCTCTATGTTCCAACTGCAGCGTCTCGGACGATGTCTCTCTTTGTTGCATTAGATTCGCATCTGAGACAGCGCGCTAGACGCATCGAACGGAGACTTCGATTATCTTTCCTAATGCCCACTTCTGGTTCCCGAGTGTTTGTGACAGACAGTCAAGTCGGATATTACTCTGCTGTGAGTATTTTCGAATTTGATTATCAAATCTGCCGTTTTTACGGCAATTCTTTTGTGTGTTTTGTATCACTTTTTACCGGCCGGCATTGCCGCCATCTTGCCTTGCGATAACGGTTAGTTTCATTAACTATTACGAATTTTGCTACGTGTTCTGTACTTTGTCAGATTTAACTTTGTCCGCGACACCCGATATGGAGGTCGATAGTGACGTGAAGACTTCTCGACTTTCCCCGAAAGCGGGAGTTGCCGTCCAGGTCGCGGGTGCGGATCCTCTCCCGTCCAAAGGAGAGGGGGGATCTTCTGTTCCTGTGGCCGTGCCTAACTGTCAGGATGCTGGTAAACCGGGCCTTAAACGGTCAATAGAGGTTACAGTTTCTCCTAGCAAACGTTCCAATGCGCCGTTATCGGACTCTCAGAGGTCTCTCTTGGCCAACAAGTACAACCCGGACTCTAAGAGTCCTTTTTTGGTACATGTAGAGCGCTGTCGCCCGGAGCTCTTTTCCGCAGCCTCCGGGACGGACAACTCTTCAGATAAAAGCGCTGTTAGCGCTCTTGGACTAAGTAAAAAGCTTAACTCGCTTGTTTACGCCTCGTTGCAACATGCTTATGACCTCAAGTCTATTGGCAAAAACAAATTCTCTGTGTTTTCCAACAGGAGCAAACGCTAACAGGTTTGTTGAGTTCTTTGCTCGAGTGGCCGAGGAGATCACACCTCACGATACGTGGATCGCTTTTGTCTCTAGCTTCAGGGTGGTGAGGCAGTTTGTGCTGAAAGGTGTTGACGAGGATGAATCTGCAGAAGATATTGTTGCCAATATTAAGCCTCCCCCGGGGTGGGGTGTTTCGTGGACCCCCTCTTTCGAAGCAGTCCGAATGCAAAGAAGGGTGTTCAACAAGGATGGTATACCGTCACTAGTTAATACCAGTCGTTATATTTTAAGGTTTAGGTTTCAGTTTGTGCCTAGGTTCTGTATATATATGGGGAAGAGGGTCTTCTTGTACCTCTATATACAAAGTACGTAGATGTGGTTTCTGCCAAAGGCTGGGACATACTGCCTTCTCCTGTAAACAGTCGGGCAGTACTGACAAGATGTGTTGTGAGAAATGTGGAAAGTCGGGACATTCCAAGCGTGAGTGTTCTAGTCAGTTGCCGGAATGCATTAACTGCATTAGAGCAAAGTCAAGGGACACGGGCCATCAAGCCTCGGACCCGAAGTACCCAGCGTTTGTTAGACAGAAGGAAATTCACAAGATAATGGCGTATCAAGATCTTCCGTACGCCGAAGCAGCTGTGGTGTATTGCGCGCGCGCCGGGACGGTGCGCTCTCGAGAAGGTGGGGGATCTTCGGTTTCTTTACCCTCTCTGGGAGAGTACTTCCCAGGTGAAGGTGTGTTCAGGTTTTCAGCACGCTCTCAAAAGAGTAGGGCAGTGAGTGGTGGAAATAGCTCGTACTCAACTCCTGTGGGCGGCAGCTCTCCCCGTGTGAGCAGTTTCTCTTTTTCTTCGGGAACTATCACGCCGCGGGTGGGCCAAGCTGCAGTTCCCTTGTTTGCTGACAAGGTTAAGGCGGGCACTTCGTTGCTCTCCTTTACGGAACTTCCCCCTGAGGCTCCGCGGCAGGTGCCGTTAGCTGATGCTGGAGGTTTCGGCCAGGAAGAGTTCCCCGACTCCTCCCCGGGTCGTGTGGACGGCTCTGGTCGCCTAAACTCCCTTTCACCTAGACTTTGTAGCAGGATAGTCACCGCCATTCTAAGTATCAACAAATCTTCCAAAGCTCTGCCTCAAGATGAAAATAGTCTGACTGATCTGGTAAACACAATCTGTAACATAATATTACAGTAAATTACATACACATTCTCAAGCTGTCAATTCACAGCTCTCGTCGTCATTATTTTCTCTTCTTTTTTGTTGTTTTTACGAAACAGATGGCTCATGCTCAAACAGTAAAGATTGTTCAGTGGAACTGTCGTTCCCTGCCTCAAAAACTCGATGACGCTAGACTGCTCCTTCACGATGCAAGGCTGTGTTCAGTTAAGCAAGATGGAACGAACTAATGCAGGAAATGCAGGAATTGAAACTAATGAAACTAATGAAACTAATGAAACTAATGAAAGAAGTGAAAATAGTGAAAAAAAAGAAGGTTGGCTCCCCTGATCTGTTGCGGAACATGTGTAGTGGCAAAATTGG
>NW_018024308.1:0-7298 GCF_002006095.1 Pseudomyrmex gracilis
CGATCGTACAATTCATCTTTTGTTTCTACAATTTTTGCTTCACCGGTTAACGGATTCTAATAGTGTTGTATTTCCGGAACTGTCTCTGAATCAGTTGAAATGGAGGCTCTGCCTTGACACACACGCCGACCGAGTCGACGACAGAATGGCCAACGAAATTTCGTAAAAAAAAAGTGAGTTCCTGAAAAAAATGAGATTAGCAGGAAACCGTGTTCTCGCGTCGGGAAGAGGATAGGGGAATTAAACGGCCTTCGAACGCGGTCCAAATAATTGATGCACGTCAATTAGATTTGTCAGGCCAATCGTCGTAATTAAATCAACAGGAACGCGAGGCATGAACACGTACACATAACTGTCGACGGTCGCGGCGAGCGCACACACGTGCGCAACCGCGCGTCATCGCGCGTCCGTGTGTCGCGCGCACACGCGCGCACCTTCGCGAACGATCGCCCACGTATCCGCCACCATATTCGAGAGAGTCTGCGGCGTGAAATTTAAATTTTCTCCAATACTGGACATCGATAATCCCGTTGATTCGTCGAAATCGTCGGAATTCATTCCGCACTTTTCCGGTAACAGTTAACTATTCCCGCTTAAGTGACGCTTCCATTATGTCCAATTACTATTCACAAATGTGTGTCGAACGGGATGACGAGCGAGCAATTCTTCGTTTTGCAATTAGTCTCCTCTTGCTGAGAAAGTTACTGAAAATAGTTTTAGAAAAAACAAACTTACGCTTTTGTACAACAAATTGTTTAAAAATGTGTGCGATATCTAATTCATATGTTACCTCGCACTCTTAAATCTGTTTGAAATCAAAAAACTTTTCGATTTTTATTATTTATTTAAAGAAACGGAGGAAAAGAGAGAGTGAGAGAGCGAGAGAGTATTAACTCTGTGCAGTGATATTGTCTGGATTTCTTTTAAAAACACAATGAGTAAGGTATATATTAGATTGATAAGAAGCTCTACTTCAGAGACAAAAGAAAGCAAGTCAGATATTGATGAAGCACGCGGGCAAAAGAGACAGAGAGAAAGAGAGAGCGCGTTACACTCACCGCTGGTTGACGTGTGTAATGCAACAGGTTTCTTCGCTTATTTTCGTAACATTGCAGCTTGGCGCAAGAATAATAACTAGAAACACTCTCGCCGCTAGTAGCATAATATACAGTTTTGATAGAGAAACGCTGTGTGTGGGGAATATAAATTAAATATATCTAAATGTAAATGTAAAAAATTGCTTATTCGTCTGAGACACAATAATCAATAACATTTTCGAACATTAAAAACACTGCAATGTAATTCTCTCTCGATTGAGAAAAGTTTAAAACATTAAAATATATTTTTTCAACGAGATAATTTATTCTATAGTTTTCATTTCGCAATTTTATCAAAAAAACAAACACTTCGCAAAATATTCAATTGTCATCCTTTTCTTTAGTTAGACGATACGTCGTTACAATTTAGCGATCATTGTCCGTAGTTCGCGACGTAGAATCTTGCCGGTGGGATTCTTAGGTACGGCATCGACAAATTGCACGCCACCTCGCAGCCATTTTTGCGGCGACAGTTTCTCTGCAAGATAAATTGATTCGGTTAATGTATGTGCGGCAGGCGCTCGCCCCCGCGATCCTCTATTAAAATGCAAACGTCAAGACGGGGGGAGGGGAGGGAGTTGCGAATATTCCCGCGCTTTCGCTACCCGGCCCATTTATTTGAATTTACAGAGACAACGGGGATAACGAACAATTTTGTTGATAATGCGACATGGCGTTTAATGCGGCTGCGCAACGAAACGTCGCTAATAACTAATAATTCGTTAATAACCTAACGCGTTGTTTAAGTATTATTAATGCTGTCATCGCATACGCTCATTGTCGACGCCGTGTGTCACGTTAGATCCTGTTTCGTCCGACATTTATATTTGAATGTGTAATTGCGAAACAACAGCCGTCAAATAAATTTTCGTCGAATGTACGATGTAAAAGAAAAAAAGAATTATATTGCCGAGATCCGTTCGAAGATCCCACTTACGTTTAACGAGCTCCTGGAGTTCCTGAGCAGTGACGTTAGCGCCGGGTTGCCTCACTACGAAGGCCACGGGAACCTCCCCGCCTCGTTCGTCCGGTCTGCCAGCGACCGCGGCGTCCTTCACCGCGGGGTGCGACAGCAGGACCGTTTCAATCTCCGACGGCGAGATCTGATAACCCTTGTACTTGATGAGCTCCTTAAGACGATCGACCACGTGGAGTCGGCCCTTCTCGTCGTAGTAGCCGACATCGCCGGTGTGCAGCCATCCGTCCTGATCAATGGTCTGCCTGGTGGCTTCGGGGTTGTTCCAGTAACCCAACATCACTTGCTCTCCCAGGAAACAGATCTCGCCGGTCTGGCCGGCATCCAGCGTCTCTTGCGTTTCGATGTCGACGATTTTACTGAGATAACCAGGCAGAGGTCGACCCGTCGTTGGATTCTCGTACTTTTCCCAATCGTCATCGTCCCCGCGCGCGCTCAGATTGCTCACCACCGACAGCTCCGTCATGCCGTAGCCGTTGCGAATGTCTTTTATCCCGAGACGAGCTTTCACCTCTGCCGCAATCTGCCAAAGAGATTAACGAAAGATTGTATTTTCTAAGACGATTTTTTTCTCTTTTCTTTTTAGAATTTATTTCATTTTATCGTAGAATTTATTAANTTGTTTTACATATCAAGAGATTTTTTTTTGTCTTTGCCGACAGAACGTCGGTTTCACATTTTCCGAGAGACGCGCGCGGCTATATAGTGCGGATGCAGCGGCGTTTTATTTCCTCTACTTTCTCTTCTTCTTAGCGACACTCTCCGCAAACCGGTTAAACAAAAACGAACGCGAGATAAAGTTACTCTCAAGTCGTGTCTAGTGAAAACGCGACGACTCGCCGAGGAGGACTTCCGGTCCTCCGTTCGATTTTCTCACCACTTCCCGCCCCGGTTGTCGTAGCGGCATCGAGGACTCACTTCGGCACTTAGCTCTCCGATGGCTTTTCTTGCCGCGCGATAACTTGGCCGTGGGATCGGGAAAGGCGCGAAGAAGGAGCGGAGGGAGAACGAACAAACTTCAAGACGGCGGAAGAAAACTTACGTCCTTCGCGAGCGGCGCCGCTCCGCAGATGAGTTCTCTCACGCTGCGAAAGTCGTATCTCTCCACCAGAGGATGCTTCGCAAGGAACGTAAGAATCGGCGGCACGATCGGCAGATGGGTAATCTTGTGCTCCTGTATCAGACTGAGAAAGAGCTTTGGCTCGAAGCTCGGCATCACGACCACCACGATGTTTGTGTATAAACAGTGCAACGCCGTGCCGTGCGCGTAACCGTGATAAAACGGCAACAACAGCAACAGTTTGTCGCGCGGCCTTGTCGCGAGATATTCCGGTTGACTGTGTGTTGCAAAAATATTACACATATATATATACCGCGTAAATCTCTCTGCGTCTCTGACTATTTACAAAGAGACGACACGTTATTATTTTTTGTTCTTTTTCTTAAATAAACTCACCCTATTTTTGTAATAAACGCTAAGAGATTTTTATGAGACAACGTTACTCCCTTCGGCAGTCCTGTCGTTCCGCTCGAAGAGAGAATAACCAACGGATGCCGGCTGGTATCGCCCACATCTGCCGCTTTGTACTCCAGAAGAAGCCGTTGGTCTATCGATTCGTTGCTCAAGATATCCTTCAGCGTGCGTACGTTCGATCCGAACGGCTGATCGTCCAGTTGTATCAACTCTATTTTCCAGGACAAACCGGACAGAAGTTTCGCCAGAAGACGTTCGGTGCGCCGAGATACGATAACAATTCGCGGTTTCGCGATGTTCAATATATGCTGGAACTCNTCTACGATAAACGCAACAGTCGTATTCAGTACTTCGATTAATTGAAACCAATTGAATTTTACATTTGATTCGTCGTTTGATAATTATTTATAATATATAACTAAATAAATAGTTCTTGCGCTTACAATCCGTGTACGCGGGATTGTACGGCGCTAGTATAGCGCCGAGNTAATAAGTTGCGAAAGCCGGAATGAACCAATCCAATCGATTCTCGCAGGCGATACCGATCTTATCTCCGATTTTGATACCTCGTCTCTGTAGAAAGTTTGCGAATTTTATGCTGTCTTGAAGCAACTGTTTGTGTGTCACCTGAGCACCCGTGGGTCCGTCCACCTGTGAAGAAAGTGACGACATATCTATGCAATTATGACATCGTACATATGATTAAATATCAATTACAACTTATATAATTGTAAAACATGTGTGTGCTTTTTTAGAAAATTTAGTTTTACATATTTATCGCTCATGCGTGTATATACGTACTAATATAACATCGTTGTTCTCTCGCAACTTCTCCAGTATAACTTGTCCCATTGACGCGTTCGGTGTCGGTTGCTTCAGTCGATGTTCGTATATTTTTCCCATCTTGTGTGCGATATGAAGATCTTGCGTAATTTTAATGTGTATAGCACAAAAGTCTGTCAGAATTCGTCAAATGTCTGCAACAAACGTTTGCATTAAAACGTTGACAGATTGAATGCAGAATTTGCGATTTTCAAGATTTAGTTAACAAAATTGTAGAGTCAGAAAAACATTTAAAAAATCGAGTTCCTATGAATCACTTCCCGGGAAAAAAGTTCGTTTACACGCGAGTACTTTTGGTATCGAAACGAATATCGACGGTGCGTCAAATCGCATCGGATCGATAATATTTGATAAGGTGGCCGCGAGATGGCGACACTGCCGCGTTAGATTGTTCCGCCATGTTCGACGGTGAAAGACGCGCGCGACGGTAAATATCAGTAAAAATTTCGAACGTTTATACTGATAAACAGATAAAGAATCGGTTTCCCAACAAAAGTTACAAATCATCTCGACCGATGGGGGACGACGAAAGAATGAGGAGCAATTTGGAGCGCGAGGCCAAAATTTTACGACCCGTCAAACTTTTACAGCTCTGTTTGTTGCTGGGACGGGAGATGAGTTTCTGTTTATGTCCGGGAAATTGTGGTCGCTACTGCCCAGGTAAGACTGTTTGACTTTCTTGATGTATCACGAAGTTGAGAACAAAGCTTTACATGTATATTTGAGATCAACAATTCTATTCGCACATCTCTAGAGTACAAAATAACCAATTCTCTTAATTTCCTCTTTATACATACGCACATAAAAAAATATCTATAATATGAACTAAAACTATAACGTATAAAAAAAAATCTGAAATAAATCTACAAGTATTTTAGCACAAAAATAAATCTGATACGTTTAAACAAAGTTAGAGACGTACACATGCGACTGAAAGAATGACGTTAGAAGAAGTCGAGCGTTTGTTTCGCATTTTTATTAGAATGTACGGCACCACACGGTGTACCTCCGGCATTCGGCCGAATGTTCTTGGATATACAGAGCGACGTCAGAGGGAGAGATGGGAATGCGTTCTCCTCTCCCGGGAGCTTACATGTAGGAAGGGAGGAGATCGAGACGCGTGCCACGAGTTCCATGCCGTAGCCATAATCGTGACGAAAAAGTACGTGAAATTCTGTTAAAACCACCGTTCAAGTTCCTCCGCTAAACTATTCCTCGACAAATAATCTCTTGATATTTCTTTTTGCAATCTCGAACAATTGATGATAGGCAAATTATAGTAGAACATATTGAAGAAGAGATTGTTTACGTGTTGCACGAAGTGTAGGATAATGTTTTTGTTGAATAAATAAACAACAAAGAGAAATAGGACACCTAACATAACCACAGGCACAATTCGCGGGAATGCATAGGACGGTGTGCATTCGGTATCCAGCCGCCCGTCTTCGGGTATTTGTGTCGAGGGATCTTGAGGAACGGGGGGAGGGAGGAAAGCGGGCGCGTTCTCGGGAATCACTGAAGTGCTTGGGAATCGCTCTTCGGAGTTGGTCTCGTCGTCAACGACGTGGACGAGGTTCCGTGGACGAGCCAGGCGAAAGCTCGAGATATACGGCTANCGTGACGGGGGAAGGGGAAAGGAGGATTGCCGAGGGCGCGTGCCACTCTGATGTAGCGGCCATGGCTAGGACACTGAAGCCACATACCGACGATTCTTGGNTTCATGCGACATGCCTAGACACCCTGGGAATACTTATGATCCCGCGGTTGAAGGAAGCGAAATCCCCTCGAAAAATTTTCCGCTCTNGTGTGCTTACGAAATATATTATCGTATAAAAATGGCCGATTTCGCAAAGTGCGTGTCAGAGTGAAAACATATATTTGAAAAAAACAGTTGCTACATGTTCATCAAAAAATAATTCGCGCGTGTTAATGGTTTTTTCGAGCGCGATATATTAAATATTATATATATCTTACAGTTTTATCAAATAAAAGATCTAATAACGAGAGTCTGAGAGTCGAAGAATTGCGCATTTCCGTAAATTTCTATTATCGTAAATATATACGAATGTTTTCTCATCGACGTAACTACAAAGTTGACGGTAATATGAGAACAAACCGTTTTCCGATTCTCTCGTCGCGAATTGTACATCTCGATGAAATCTTATCGACGCGTCCAAGTATCTCGCGATTAATCGCAGTGAACACGAACGATAGAAGGAGGAAGGTGGTGCGCGGGAGGAACCACCTGAGCGACTGTCGATATCATTTCGGGATTTCTCATTAGAACATACTCGACTTCCGCCAGAAGCGCACCTACGTCGTCGTCGTTGTAATCGAGCGATTTCGCAAGCTGCTTGCCGCGTTCAACGTAAGGCCGCGACTTAACGGAATTAACGACAGGCTACGCGCTCAGAAGGACGCTTTTGAGGGCGGCCGCGAGCGGCGGCGGGGATAGCGGCCCCGGAGGGGTTGGATTTTGATAACATGTGACTTTATCTGGAATTCCCCGGCGCGCAGGTAGTCTGTTTACTTAAGATAATGGTGAGGCGGGAGTGCTTGGGCGTGGATGGAAGCCTGGCGGAGCGGAGGCAAAGGGATATTTCACCAGGCAATGTTGAGTCTCCGCGAGCGAGCAGAGAGTGGGTAAGACCGGAGGTAAAAGCGGAGTGGAAGCAGTAGAGAAGAGCAGGAGGGAAGGGAAGGATGAAAGGGGATGAAGTTGAAGGTTGGAGGAACGGGGGAGGGAGTGGCACACGCTCGAGGTGGCGAAGAGGCGCAAGGGTGCTAGAGCGGAGGACAGGCGGGGAGTGGGAGACTGACGGCGGGCGAGATTCTCTCTCGGCGAGGCTACAAGAACTTCATTTTCCGAGCCATTACGTCCCGTACCACCGCGACCGTCCTGGAAACC
>NW_018024309.1:0-1540 GCF_002006095.1 Pseudomyrmex gracilis
ATATCGGCGACGTCAACTTTTGGTATTGTAAATGACGTCAAAATAACATACCATTTATGTTACTTAACGTCGCAGTCATCAAAATCACTTCATAATCATGTCATTGTCACGTAAGCTTGCTTGCTGGGTGAGTGCAAGTTGTTGGCAACTTGCCACAAATATTGCTCATAAGTTTTCAGCAATGTAAGAAAAGGGTGTATCCTCTTTTCAGTATGTTCTTGCCAGCAACAGTTTTCAAAATATAATAACAGTAAGTTCCCAACAACTCATCGGTAATAAACTTATATTATTTTTCTTAACTTATGAATAAAAATCATTGTTCACATATTGCTGACTCACTTGTCATAAACATTGGCTACAACAATTAAGTGACAATAAAACTCAGCATATTGATACTGAAGTGACAAAAACATTTTCGTTGCTTTAAATAAAAACAACAGAGCATTTGGCGAGCAATTTAATCTATACAATGATTTGCTTTATATTGAGTTTTCAGTTGGCTATCTGGGATAATGTCTAGTAGCATGAGAAAAAGCATATCAGTGTGTCTCATTCACACTAGTGGGCATTATGTTACACAGTGTCGACTGTATGTAGCTGGAAAGCATCCATTGTTTCATACTCAATAAATATGAATTTAACATTACATTTATGATTGCTTCATTGTCGAATGCGTATAAACAGAAGTATTAAAATCTTACAGTTGAAGTTTTACCGATTCTGACATAAGTTAATACCCAGCAAACAATTTCTGACTGCGCAGACCGTGACAACAGAAACTGTGTGCAGAAACGCTACAATACGGAAACATGCTTTGGTGCTGCCAAAACTGTTAGCACATAGAGACAAAAAACGCAACAACTCTGTTGGCACATACATGAGACTATTGCGGCCAAAATGATTCCATATATGTGTAGGAATTATTTATTTAAAGGTAAAATAATCTTCTCGTGTCTTCAATTAATAAGCAGAATAAAATATACTTTATTAAAGAATGAAAATATAATTGTGCGAAACGATTTGAATGCAACGGCTCGGGAAAACACAAAAGTCAGTCAACTCAGAGCAGCGGATAACGACTGTTTTATTTTTCTCGTTTAGCGGCCTCGGTAGCGCCGCAGCTCGCTTATCTCTTGTTTTTCCTATCGTCAAGGACAGGGCGAGTATTCTTGCTCTTGTCAGATCTACCGGCATCGATCACGGGCGTTTCGATAATCGCTCGACTCAAAAGATTTTTCGCGCCGCGCCTAATGCCGCGTGGTCAAATAGATTAACATCCTACATTCGGCCGTCCTGACATATCATTCGTCCCGAATGACCTTCTCGACCTCGTCAACTTCTTCTTCAGCATGTTCATTGTTGTCATCGCCGGTTACCCACATCTTCATCGAGTCAGCAGCTGTGCGCGTGATCTTCGGACCCTCGCCGTTTCCTAATTTTTGCACGACGTAACGTTCATGGCCGCACACCTTGGTCACCTCGTACGGTCCGAAGTACTTCAGGGCCAATTTCAAACCTGGACCCAGTTGAGTTCTCCTAA
>NW_018024309.1:4110-9463 GCF_002006095.1 Pseudomyrmex gracilis
AGCCATCCCTCCTGTTTACCTTGTTTTCTTTCGGCTAAAATACATGGCACGCAGCTTCTCAGAACCNTCTCCACCTTAGACTGCAAGTTTGCGATCCAATAATCGCGTCTAACGGCGGCTTCAGTCTTGGTTGCTGAGAAATGCCCATGGTCATGTACNCTCCGAATCACCTGCGACTGCATCGATTCTGGCACCACCAGACGCGTGTCCCCCTCGTCGAGCTTGTATAANAGTCCTCCGCTGACCACGTATCCGTCCACTCTGCCCGCCTCTATGTTCTCGTGCAGCTTCTTTATCCACGGATCGNTCTGCTGTGCCCGCCGGAGTCTCGCCAACAATCCGTCGTGCCGTTCGTCTAGCACCATGCAATCGGGAATCGGATTTCGGCTAAGCGCGTCCACATGAAGCATGCTCTTCCCCGGGCGATGCTCAATCTTATAGTCGAACTCCTCGAGCCGCAGGGCCCAACGAGCCACTCTGACGCTTAGATCCTTCTTTTTCATTGTCATGGCAAAAGCCTGACAGTCCGTCAGGATCCTAAAAGATATCCCGAGCAAATATACTCGAAATCTTTCAAGAGCCTTCACCACCGCCAAGACCTCTAGCTCGTAGCTGCAGTATTTCTCCTCCAGGGCGTCCGCNCTCTTGCTCCAGTAATA
Source organism: Pseudomyrmex gracilis (assembly GCF_002006095.1). Lineage (NCBI taxonomy): Eukaryota > Metazoa > Arthropoda > Insecta > Hymenoptera > Formicidae > Pseudomyrmex > Pseudomyrmex gracilis. The sequence continues at coordinate 4,770 of NW_018024309.1, forward strand.
GATCGGATGAAATTTTTGATCTTCACTGCACCGCTGCAGCAGTATGGCCCCGAAACCACACTTCGATGCGTCAGCATGGAGCTCCGTCTCTGCTCCAACTTCATACAGCTTCAACACGGGTTCGGCGCTTAACTTAGTTTTTANCATCGCAAAAGCATCTTTCTGCGCGGTTCCCCATTCGAACTTCGCGTCTTTTCTTAACAAATCGGTAAGTGGTCGAGCAATCGTTGAATAACCGTTCACAAATTTTCTAAAATAACCGGCTAACCCTAAAAAACTCTGTAGCCGCCTCACATCGGTGGGTTCTGGAAAAGAGACAACCGCCCTAATCTTATTTTCAGACGGCCGCACGTGTCCATTTTCTACTATATGTCCTAAGAACTCAACCTTCTTACATAAAAACTGACATTTCTTCCATCTAATTCTCAATCCCGCTTCGCTCGCAGTCTTCAACACCCGCTCCAGTTTCTCAACGCCACTCGCGCAGTCTCTCGAAGGAANTATCAAATCGTCCATATAAGCCAACACCGTACCGTCTCGAATCAGCTCGGCGAATATAACGTTTATAAAACGTTGAAATACGGCCGGCGAATTGCACAAACCAAACGGCACGCGGCAGAACTCATAGTGACCATCCGGGACTATGAACGCGGTGTATTTGCGACTGCTTTCTTCCACCGGAACATGGAAGAAACCATTCTCCAAATCAAGCGTGCTGAAGACCGCTGCTCCCTGCAATCTGTCTAGCTGGTCCTCGATCAAGGGCAAAGGATAGCGATCCTTCAAGATATTACGATTGAGCAGACGATAATCTACGCATAAGCGATACGCGCCATCCCTCTTCCTCGCGAGCACCACCGGACTAGCATACTCTGACAAAGATGGTCTGACTATACCCCGCTCCATCCACTCAGCCACCTGCTCATTCACGACTTTTCGCTCTAGCGGCGACAATCTTCGTGCGGTCTGATACACGGGCTTCTCGTCTTTCATGATTATACGCATCTCTATTCCCACCCCGCACGCATTACGCGGCGTATAATTACGAATCAGTCTCTCTACATCTTCGGGTATCGTTTCTTTTTCTTTCAACAGCGATTCTACGTCAATTTGGCCAACAATCGGTACAATTTTCGATTCGTCGTCTGGTTCGTGGTCTGCTCACACAATTGGCTAATTACAATTTTATTCCCGGCTATATACAATTTAACAGTCCGCAAAAAGTCCGCACCTATCAGCAAATCGGGTTTGACAAGGTCATCTCGCACAACATGAACATTTATTTCATATTTCGTTCCATCAATTAAAACATTCACGCGACATTGTCCAAAAGTCTGTATCAGCGCAGAACCTATCCCTTTGAATCGCAATTTACAACCAGTAAATCCTGGTGAACCCGACCTTTCATACTCACGCATACTTAACAATGATAAGTCGCTGCCGGTATCAATTAAAACGTCTATCTCTCTCTCATTCATCCACACTCGCTTTACAAACTTATTAATCGACATTTCCGTCACGGCACAGTTCATCGCATTATTTTTTGTTGGGCACTTTTCGGCAATATGGCCAAAATTACCGCACTTGAAGCATTTTCGACCCTGCGACTTTGTCGGACACTCCACGCTCACATGCGCGCTATCACCGCACAGAAAACAGCGCTTTTGAGCCTGAGCGGCNCTCTCTGCCGCCCCTCCACGCTGGCTCTTCGCGAACTGCTCGCTTTTCTTCTTCTCCTGCCTCGTCGCCTGACTCTCAGCTGCTGCACCTCGATGCCTTAAAGTTATCCTCTCGAACGCTTCAAGGACCGACTCGATGGATGANCGAATTGCACAAACCAAACGGCACGCGGCAGAACTCATAGTGACCATCCGGGACTATGAACGCGGTGTATTTGCGACTGCTTTCTTCCACCGGAACATGGAAGAAACCATTCTCCAAATCAAGCGTGCTGAAGACCGCTGCTCCCTGCAATCTGTCTAGCTGGTCCTCGATCAAGGGCAAAGGATAGCGATCCTTCAAGATATTACGATTGAGCAGACGATAATCTACGCATAAGCGATACGCGCCATCCCTCTTCCTCGCGAGCACCACCGGACTAGCATACTCTGACAAAGATGGTCTGACTATACCCCGCTCCATCCACTCAGCCACCTGCTCATTCACGACTTTTCGCTCTAGCGGCGACAATCTTCGTGCGGTCTGATACACGGGCTTCTCGTCTTTCATGATTATACGCATCTCTATTCCCACCCCGCACGCATTACGCGGCGTATAATTACGAATCAGTCTCTCTACATCTTCGGGTATCGTTTCTTTTTCTTTCAACAGCGATTCTACGTCAATTTGGCCAACAATCGGTACAATTTTCGATTCGTCGTCTGGTTCGTGGTCTGCTCACACAATTGGCTAATTACAATTTTATTCCCGGCTATATACAATTTAACAGTCCGCAAAAAGTCCGCACCTATCAGCAAATCGGGTTTGACAAGGTCATCTCGCACAACATGAACATTTATTTCATATTTCGTTCCATCAATTAAAACATTCACGCGACATTGTCCAAAAGTCTGTATCAGCGCAGAACCTATCCCTTTGAATCGCAATTTACAACCAGTAAATCCTGGTGAACCCGACCTTTCATACTCACGCATACTTAACAATGATAAGTCGCTGCCGGTATCAATTAAAACGTCTATCTCTCTCTCATTCATCCACACTCGCTTTACAAACTTATTAATCGACATTTCCGTCACGGCACAGTTCATCGCATTATTTTTTGTTGGGCACTTTTCGGCAATATGGCCAAAATTACCGCACTTGAAGCATTTTCGACCCTGCGACTTTGTCGGACACTCCACGCTCACATGCGCGCTATCACCGCACAGAAAACAGCGCTTTTGAGCCTGAGCGGCTCTCTCTGCCGCCCCTCCACGCTGGCTCTTCGCGAACTGCTCGCTTTTCTTCTTCTCCTGCCTCGTCGCCTGACTCTCAGCTGCTGCACCTCGATGCCTTAAAGTTATCCTCTCGAACGCTTCAAGGACCGACTCGATGGATGANAGTCTCTGCAGCCTGGCCTGATCACGCAGCGTCACGTCCGGAATGCCCTCAATCACGTAGTCTATCACCTCGTCATCATCAACCGGTACCAGGTTTCCCAAAATAATCTTTTCATGNACGTATTCATGGAAAGTTTCTCCTACGCGCCATGTGCGATTTTGAAATTTCTGCCTTGCCGCAATCTTGCTCTGTCGATGAGAAAACATTGATTTTAATTCATTTAATAATTCGTCAAATGTTAAAGTCACGAGTTCCGCTTTTGAATGCAGCCAGCTCAGTGCACGACCAGTAAGCCGCATACTTAATAATATTTTGGCCGTGTCATCGTCAAGTTTATATGTGCTTTTCACAAAAACAAGCCTTTTTATCCAGCCGTCGCAATATTCGGTCTTTCCGTCAAAATTATTCAACAACTCGGNTATGGCTGTAATATTAATACGAGATGTTAAATTTCGCGTCGCTGCAAGGTCATGCGCGCTCCGATTAGAATCAATTGCCGCTCCTATCTCTCTCTCTCTCTTCGCATCAGTTCCATCTCACGCCGCAGCAACTGAACCTCTNTTTCTAATATAGCGTTCTCTCGCTCGCGCATCTCCAACTCACGTCGCCATCTACTGTCTGCGTTACTCTCATTATGGGAGATACTACTCACCGGCAGTCCTCTCTCTCTATCTCTCCATTCGACAGCCTGCGCGCCGCTCGTATTCAAATCCGGGCGACCGTTTACCTGTACGCGACTCACCTGCTCACCGCGTACCGTTTCGCTGCCTGTTTCCCGCGCGCTGCTATCATGCGCGTCTTGAGAAATGTCATTTCCCTCTCCGTCGAAATCAGCTTCGAGATAGCCATCCACCGGCAATCTGGACCACTCGCCCGTTGGATCCGCCCTCTACATCCTGACGAGGAGCTCCGCTTTATTTCCCGTCGTAGATTGACCCCTTTGTTTCAACATCGACTTGAGTTGCGCGACCGTTAAATCCTTCGGGTCCATCATGGTGCGCACCCCTGCTTCACACACCGTTTGACGAGAAAAACTCNTCGCTTTTTCCACTGCTCGATAAGCGAGCCGCTGTTCTCAAAAATAATTCTCCAACGGCACGTCCACTCAGCACTACTGCGACGCGTTTTCACTCGAAATCGTTTACACTCAAAATCGTTCTTTGTCTCACGTCACCTTCAAAAGTTTAATCGTTCTAGCTTTTTGCCAGTCACTGCTATCGTGGCGATCTATCGGTCAATCCCTGTACGAGCCCCCACTTTTGTAGGAATTATTTATTTAAAGGTAAAATAATCTCCTCGTGTCTTCAATTAATAAGCAGAATAAAATATACTTTATTAAAGAATGAAAATATAATTGTGCGAAACGATTTGAATGCAACGGCTCGGGAAAACACAAAAGTCAGTCAACTCAGAGCAGCGGATAACGACTGTTTTATTTTTCTCGTTTAGCGGCCTCGGTAGCGCCGCAGCTCGCTTATCTCTTGTTTTTCCTATCGTCAAGGAGACAGGGCGAGTATTCTCGCTCTTGTCAGATCTACCGGCATCGATCACGGGCGTTTCGATAATCGCTCGACTCAAAAGATTTTTCGCGCCGCGCCTAATGCCGCGTGGTCAAATAGATTAACATCCTACAT
>NW_018024310.1:0-1435 GCF_002006095.1 Pseudomyrmex gracilis
ACTACGTATGTCTCAGTTCATACACTCAACTATATATTATGCTAAACATTTCGGCTGTGTTCCAATATTCACTGCCAATACTACAAATCTATATTTTACGTCACATGTACTATAGATTTTCAGTACTAGCAGTAAATATCGGAAACGCAGCTTTTGGCTGCGTTCCGAGTTACGCATATGCGCGCATTTATTTATAGTACACGTTACGTATAGTATAGATATATGCGCGCATATGCGTAACTCAAAACGCAGTCTTTGTGTGCAAGCAGTGATGCCACACTCGATAGTACGTGAAGGGGATGCGCACACAACTGCGTTCAATTTGAGAAGAGAAACTTGAAAAAAACAAAAACTTGTTTATTTTTAAACTAATAAATATATATTCGGTCATTGGAGCCATTCGCTAGGTGTTGTGCGGAAATTATACGTGTATATATATCCATATATACGTGTTCACATGTAAATTTTTACACGTGAAATTCGAATTGAAATAACAATTCTAAAATTCATATNGGATGCTATACTTGCATCTCTTATATAAGAAATCCCAAATATCNCCCTAATTGAAATTAAATTTATATTACGAAAAAATTATATTGTTTATTTTTCTCTACTAGGAAGTCTTCTCACTCCACAGCCATTAGTTGTCAGCAATTATCCGGCCAATCCTACACACAACGCTATTCTTATTTTGTCCATTTTTCTTCCTTATCTTTATGCGTAAAAATTCTCTTCTCAAATTGAACGCAATATATGTACGAGCTGCGTTTGTGGAGCGCACGATTTGCGCTACTACATCATTCTATCTTTGTTTTTTTATCTAATGAGCGATAAAGATACGTTATACTTAGGGTAACTTCCACATTGCCGTTCGCAACGCTTGTTGAGTTTGTTTAATGTGATGAATAACAAGAGTGAAATAATTCCATGAGCGTTTCGAAAAGCAAGTGGAACTTAGTATTACAGTTGCGTGCGCATTTTCTTCACGTGCTATAGAGGCTTGATCTCTGGCATTACTGCTGCAGAGTAAAGGTGACAGTTACTTGTTCAAAATAAAATGAGATACTGGAATACCATAGTATATGGTGAAGTGTATATGAGAGTGCTGTACACAAAGTGTAGTTATTATACAGACGAAATATATATACGTGTTCTTTTTTAATAAAAAGAAACTTATACGTTTTTGGTTTAAAAAGGTAAGAATAAAAAATAAAGAGACTTATAACGTGAGAATTAATAATAAGTGATTGCAGGTGTTTGAAGTTAGAGTATTTTAGAAATATACTCAAGTACAAGTTTACCACATTTACTACAAGATAAACGTTGGTAAATTATAATAAATATATTTATGCTTAAAAGACTCGTATAAAATACGATATGTGACATTTATATAGGAAGCACAACTTAGAATAATGTAAAAATCAATTACAAAAAA
>NW_018024310.1:2660-4683 GCF_002006095.1 Pseudomyrmex gracilis
ATTGAAGCGGTGATCGAGGCGCAGGGCGGATACATTGAGTAAAATGTCTCAGAAAAGATCCCTTAACCCAGCTATAAAGCAGTCTATTTATGTTTTTTCATATTTTCTGTAATAAAAAACTTTTTCGAGAAAAAAATTTTTGTCCGGATTTAAGTGGCGGACCCTGTATAATAGTTTTTTATTTTAGTTACCGAATTAGATCAGGTAGCCTGCAATTCGCGCGCTCAAGTGCGATGCAATGCTAAACACGTAAAAAGTATCTTATATTAGTATCTTTTGTAAATAAAGATAGAACTTTATATAATAAGATGAGATTATGTTGTACTCTTAGCTTCTCCCACNATTCTGTCGCTACAGCATGCGCGAAACACTAAGTCATTTTGCATGTGAATTTAGCGAATCTTTACTAATCAATATTGTGTAATTGCAAATCTTGTAAAGACGTATAGAACTTTTCTCGATATAACCTCTTTTTCCTGTCTACGAGCGGTAATATGGCAAGACACCTTGTATACATATGATAAATAAAATGTAATTTATATATATTGTGACGTTTTTTCGCGGTGGTAACGTAATTCTCGCGCCGCTCTCCCGCAAACGGAGATTACTTNCCGGGACGTAGGTNAGCGTCCGCGANAAGACAACGTCTAATNACTGGCAGGATAGAAAAGATGGCCCGGAACGAGCACCGCCTGGTCGAGTCGACGAATACTTGGTTGTCGTTTTGGGCGCCAGACGCGGAGTCGCGTCAAAAATCAGCGTCACTTGGCACAACGGGCCGACTAGTTNTTTTGGGGAACGGAGAGGGGCGGGGTTTAGCAAAAATTCGGAACACAGGCTGTCCTGTCGCCCTCGCGATAGGAAGCTCAAATAAAGGAGAGAGAGTGGTAATTAATCAGCACGAATTAATAATTAATGGACAGTTTATTACGCGTGTAGAAAGGCAGAAATAATATTAAAAAAATAATATAAGAAATAGTAGAAAGAAAAGATTGGTTACAAAAAGATATAAAAGCAAAGATAACAGGAGTGATAATAAAAAAAGAATATATAAGAAATANGAAACAGAGAGGTGAATAAGCTACGGCGGTATCATCCGAAAATAATACAAACAAAAAGAAGACACGGAGTCCACGACGACTTACAATAATTAACAAACCGTGTCACGCGAGTTAACGAGACAAATTAATGAATTGAAACGGCACCGCAACAGTACTGGACGCGATACGGTACTCGAGGATTCCAGCCGAAAGATAACAAGCGCAGGCACTAGAATATAGCAATCGCGGGGCGCAAAGCTAGAGGCAGGCTAAACAGCTAGAGAGTGCAAGCAGATGTGCAGGGCAAACACTAAGCCGCAATAAAATAGCGTGCAGTCGCCTTTGTACAAGCCGTGGATTAACCTGGACTTACTTGTTACGCTGAAGATCGCAATTTGGTCGACTGGCTCACTCTGCCACGCAGCTTTCGCCGGTTTCGTGTCGCTAGGCCCAAAAGATTAAGTCGAGCCGATTTCTCAGTCTACGCACATGCACTTGAAAGAAAATACTCGCGATACAGAGCGAAGGAGATGCGACGTCGGAGTGGCTTTTCCCGGTTGTTTATCACAAAATGATTGGCAACGCTCTTTATCTTGGCGTCAGGAAAATCGGCGACACGATACGTTACTCGACCACGACTAATCCCGACTTATACGCTCGAAAGGAGACACGCATTCACCGTACGCTCGCTAAGAGTTCGGCGATAATTGTCCTGAAAATTCACCATTCGAAACTGTCGTTAATCCGCACGTTAATTCGGCACAATATTTTTTACCGATCACCACCGTTTCCGACTCGGACACACCTTACTCTAGTCGATCGCACGAGAACAATCCAATTTTGTTCTGACGATTTCTTACCGCGGCGGCGGATTGCCGTCGGTAGCCGAGATCCGACGGTACGCAAGCGATACGTCTCGATAATCACGGCACGCGCACACGAATACGCTCGCTAGACAAACAAAACAAAAAGAAATAGAAAAA
>NW_018024310.1:5288-7287 GCF_002006095.1 Pseudomyrmex gracilis
AGGCCAATCAGGTCGCAGGATTAGCCGCGCGGCTCGCAAGCTCGCTCGCAGGCGGCAGGATCAGCGGGCCGCGAAATTTGAACGCTCGCAGTGTCTATAACTAGTTTACAGCAGCATAAGTAAAGCAGCAAGCAGGGATAGCAATCCAGGAGATGCAGCAATGAGATAAGCAGCGGGTCCTTGAAACCCTGCAGCAGGATGGCAGGAACACCGCACGTCTCAGCGTAGGCCGGCCCGTTGATAGTTTGTTCCGCCGTTCCGCCCGTTCCGCTAGGCTAAAGCGCCGAAGTTCCGCTGTGGCCTCTGTCTGCAGTCACCTACCCTGGCTCTCCACGTGACCGGGAAGTGAGACTGCGCGCCTCAGTTCCTCTCTCTTTCTCTCTCGTTCGGGCACCGCCGTTGTCCTTGACAAAAAGTCCCTCGATGTTTTCATGACGGTGAAGCGCCGAAATTACATATAATACAAAAAGTAAAAATAAAATACTATTCTATGCGGATTCATGCAAGCCCTGGAGGATCTTGGCGCTCGTTTTTCAGCTCGTTTTCCCGGGCTCCCGCGAAATCTTTTAACTTTTGTGACGGGGAAAGAGCGGCGCAAATACCACGTCACAATATATATATATATATATATACAGGATGTTCGACAATTACTTGAAAATCTTTCGTAAACAGATAGAAGGAGTAAAACTGAGTCAAAAAGTCCTGAACCATTTTTTTCTATTATATAATAAAGGAATAAGTATTGAATAAATCAAGCCAATCAGCGCCGACCTTTAGCCGAACGCACGTCAGTCACGTCAGCGCCAACCTAACCACGCGCCTGATGTGCGCGAGCGCTCACTAACGTGCGCCCAGCTAAAAGTCGGCGCTGAGTGGCTTGATTTATTCAATATTTACTCCTTTATTATGCAACTTTCCGGACTTTCCGTTATGTTGATATTTTTTTTTGCTTTAGTATTCAGGATAGCTCGCCGGGTCAGGATGAAATAAACACTCAATGGTTTAATGTATATAAAAAAAAGAAAAATATATTTACATCTGATATAAAATGTGCTGTACAAACAAAAATAGAAATATAGTGAAAGACATAAATTCCAATTGTTAGAATTAATATAACTTTCNAACAAAAAAAACATAAAGAGCAATAGAAATAAATCGTGGTTATTCTTGAGACGCTTTAATATTCTCGGAAGACGGTTACCAGTATTTGCCGCCAGTCTCGTTTTTAGACAGATGGCCGGGTCGGCCAAGAGCCGCACGTGAGCCACCGGTATGCGTAAACACGCTCGNTTCGGTCGCGTGCGCGTAGTTTTCCCGCGGTNGCTGATTTCGGTTTCGAAAGACGGGAATCGCCGAGACACTCGGCCGGAGAATTTCTTCTCCTGGTACAGACGGGAATCGCCGAGACACTTGGCCGGAGAATTTCTTCTCCTGGTGCGGGCGGGAATCGCCGAGACACTTGGCCGGAGAATTTCTTCTCCTGGTGCGGACGGGAATTGCCGAGACACTCGGCCGGAGAATTTCTTCTCCTAATGCAGACGGGAATCGCTGAGACACTCGGCCGGAGAATTGCTTCTCCTGGTGCGGGCGGGAATTGCCGAGACACTTGGCCGGAGACAATTCTCCCAGAGGATGGCCTGCGACTTGTCGAGACTCTCGACCGATTCTTTCGAGCCGTTTGCAGTTGCAGCCCGGGAAGTTCTGACTCGGAGTGTTTTTCCGCCCTTTTTTATATTCGGAAAACCGGGTGTTTCCTCCCCGCTTGTTGATTTAGACGGAGACNATGTGACCAGGGAGTACAAACTCAGCTACTTTTAGTGGCAACGGAGCTTTACTTCGGTGGTCCTCGTGTCAGGCGGCAGCACAATCGATTTCTTTCTCTGCCTCTCTTCCCCTTTGTCTAGAAGTGCATCACCTGATATCAGCCATAACAGTTTCCAACAGTTTCGTTTTTGTTGGGTTTCACGGCATTTTGCTACATTTTAAGAGTTTTCTTCTG
>NW_018024311.1:0-1494 GCF_002006095.1 Pseudomyrmex gracilis
ACGCTGCGGCTGTGGAAGTTTGGTTTTGCAATGAGCGCTTCCGCACCGCATCGTCCTTCCCATTTTGTAACGAGTCGTACGTCGGTGTACTTGCGCACGTTCTCCATAGTCTTGCCGAACACCGCGTTGTTCATAAGTTTATAAAGATTTTTTGCAAACTCGTTGGTGGCGTTCGCGCGGAATCGGGTGTTCAGTTCGATGTATCCGCGCAGCCAAGGCGATTGCGAGAACCGCAGTACTCGATGTATTCGCGTCAGACGAAACCCGTATCGCAGACACTGCTGCAGGTTCAGGTAGTGAATTACATATCGTTTCTTGTTGAACACAGTAGCGAGCAATTTGATGTGATTCTTTCCATGTTTATTAGGCGGCTCCTCACGTGTTGGACAAAAAGGCAGGTCTCTGTGCGCGTCGTGCAGTTCTTTCGGATACGTCAGATCGACCTCGAGTATGTAGCCAACGTCGCTGTCCGCGGCGACCGTTGTCACATCGAACTCGTCTGCGTTCTCCACCCACGCAAAGTTACCATATGGAAGCGGTTGACACATCGCCCATCCGTATAGATTGTTAACGTCGTAGTACATCAGATACGACGTCGGTTCGGATGGATCGTACGATTGCGCGTACCTGTTGTTGACGCGGGCGTATCTGTTCGAACATTGACTCAAACCACCGCGTATGCCGCGTTCCACAAACATCACCATGTCGATGTCTGTCAGCAGCTCGAACGTCACACGAGTGTGCTTCAACATAGCGTTCCATGTATATCCCGGCAGCGTGTAGTAGTGCGCGGGATCCAGTCCGTAACTCGCGAGGCACTTGCGACGAAAGTTTTCGGATACATCAGCCAACAAAAGTACATCTGTCTTCAAATACAGGTCGCTGCAAGATCTCAAATTGTCAATGTTGAATCGTTGCCAGACGTTCGTCGCGTGCGCGTACTCGCTCTCCGTCACTGTCTCACCGGTCAGCGAACTGTAAAACGCCTCACGCGGCGGCAAACCTGTTTCCACCAATTTGTCAACGCTGTCCACGTATTCGTATGGAAACACACATTTTCGCGTGAGCAGTTCGAAGTCCTCAGTAGAAAAATCGCTGAATTCCGTTCGAGTCACTCGCAGTTCGCTCTTGTCGAGATAGGACGCGAGCTTTTCTAAGCTTGTGCTCAGAAATTTGTACGAATCGATGAACCGCAGTTGCACGCACTTCTGATTGTCTTCATCACGAGTACTGCTCACATGTTTCGTGAACGATATGTAGATCTCTTTTGTCACAGGCAGCACGTTGATCTCACCCTCGAAAGCGTTGGCCACATCCTTGATAATAAAATGCGTGTCGTATCCTGATAAGTTGTGGAACACAACGGGAACAACGTAGACCTGTTTGTAATTCAGATTGCACGCGGAGTGCGCGGGTCCTCTGAAGCGTCCCGTCAGATGACAGTGATCGCGCATTCTCGTGTCATCTCGCTCGAACGGTCGTTCGCAGACGTGG
>NW_018024311.1:3259-4640 GCF_002006095.1 Pseudomyrmex gracilis
ATCATCGGGGGATGTATCCTTGTGCCACTCAGTGTTCCAGTAACAATCGTCCTCTGTATACAAAACAAACAACGGTCGTCTGTAGCAGTTGAAACACCATTGCTCTGAATTCCATATAACGTCTGTCATGAAATCGGCGTCTTCGATCATTTGATGTCCGGTGACTTTTACCCACGTATTCTGCAACCACTTGTACCGATGTTGTTGCTTACTCCACTCCCACACTCGCAACGCGCATCGAATGCACAAGCGAGACAGATGTTTCAGGTCCGCGCAACTCGTTCTAAACTCTATGTATGCGATTTTGATGTGATTAACTGTCTCAACGTATCTTGGAAGCCAATCGTATTCTTTGATTGCGAGCGCGGATAGTTGCAAGATTTTAAAGTCCTCTTCGTTGAAATTGTTTTCCTCTTCCCATATTTGTTCCTCAGGTAGATCGTGCACCGATAACCAAAGCCAATGTATATCGCGATCGTAGCGATAGAGCCGTACATCGAACCAGATCTTTCGTATTGCGTCCTTGCACACTTTAGGAATTTCAAGATTGTGTATTTTAATGTACTCGTCTACGTGTTTTGCTACAGTTTTCGCAGCTAGGAACTGAAGCGATTTCGGTTGTCTGATCTGATTCATTGTTGATTTTCCATCTTGACTTTCGCAATACACACGCGACAATATTTTTTTAGCGGAGCAGGTCCGTCAATGTGATCGTAATCTCCTGGTTGATTGTAATGCTCGAGACATCTACGATATAACTGCACCTCAGGATCTTCCTTCAAATGCTCAGGCAGTCGATCCCACAAAGCTCTACGTGATTATCAAACACTTCTAAAAGAATCCTCTTTGGAATGTTTTTCAACTCTTCGACCAATAGGTTTAAAATACGCGTCGTGTTCAATCCGTTATACATATTCAACAACAACTTGTTATCTATACAACTTGCGATCAAAATGATTTGTGACTCGCTCCCGACCTCGAGGCGTCTTTTTATTTCACTCCTTATCTTTCCTCGAAATATTTAGGTTTGAAAATATTTACGTTATCATGGGAAGTGCGTCATCAAACCGGAAGCGGCTGATCGCTTAGAGCGATAAGAACAGGCTCACTTCCGGGAAATTGCGGTTTTTCTCGGAATTATTTGTTTTCCGGGAAATTGCGATTTGTCTCGGAATTATTTGTTTTCCAGGAAATTGCGGTATTTCTCGGAATTTCTTATTTATTTGCAGCGCAATTGCGAACTGCGCGCAATTTATTTTTTTACGCGAACCGCTTCCGGGAAAGTTGCGGTTTTTTTCGGAATTATTGTGTTTTACTGCGCAATTGCAATTTTAACGATGACGTCATCATTCCGAACGACCTTGAACACGTTTGAACCTGT
>NW_018024311.1:4670-7199 GCF_002006095.1 Pseudomyrmex gracilis
GACGTCATCAACATTCTTGCGGTTTTTCTCAGAATTTCTTTATTTTACTGCGCAATTTAAAACTATAATTGAGAGGTGCTATTATTTTAACGATGACGTCATCAACCGATCGACCTTGAACACGCGCGAACACGTTCGAACACGTTACAACCAATGGCGTAATCACTATCTTAAATAAATATAACTCGCTCGAATATTGCACGCTCCATTTTTACGGCTCACCGTTAATTGGCTAATTCCGGTGGAGCCGGAACAACGCTCCGCCGACACCAGCCACACTCCTACATTATCTCATCCGCAACACCCAGGTCCTGCTCTCATTATTACAAATATGTTTCCATTGACTCCTCCTTCCCCCTCCTCTTGCGGTTTTTCACAGAAAAGCTTACATTGAGTCCTCCTTCCCCCTCCACCTCCCTCGCGCTGTTACCCCTCCCTCCACTCCCGCGGTTACTCCTTCCCCTCCCCAATTATCCCCGACCCCCTCACCCCCCTCGGAGCACCCTGCATCAGAACCCCTATATCTTAACTACTTTCACTTTTTAGCAAAAAGTATGGTTTATTTCCATTTAAATGTATTATCTCACAAAACAAGAAAAGAATAAAAGATAGGTTTTTTCTAAACATCATTACATCAGTGTTATAAAAAAACAGGAAAAAGAACACTAAGGTAAATAGCAATACAAGCCAACATATGAAAAGTAATCCACTCACACACACACACGCGCGCGCGCGCGCAAACGCATACGTATACAAAAAGAGAAAGAGAGAGTTTTAGTTAAAGAAACACATTCTGACGTTTTGATCCTACATCATATCTTCTCTTCAGTTATAAATAGAAAAAATCAGAGAAATAACAAATAAAATAAAAGTACCACAGCGAAAATTATTAATAAAAAACAATCGTATAAATCAATTTAACTTTAAAGATGCTCGACAGCAGTATATTAATGAAAAAATAGTAAGTATTATCTGAGTCACAAACAATTGAAAATAATTGAATTAGAGTAGTCTATTTATCAAGTCTACCTTTACGAAAAAGACCTACCGATTACATATAAATAAAGTCACTAATAGAAATATTACTGCTAATCACACTAGAATATTATTAAGTAATAATATTACAAGAATCACTAAGAATATTACTGACAATTACACAGAATGTCAGTAATTCTTTTGTATCACTGCCGCAAAATATTACTGCCAGTTTTTTAGACTAAAACTAGTAAAATACTTATACATAGTGAAACATTAACATTGTGTATTATATTGAAGTGAGTCTTTATCTCTTTATACTATTTTCACATATGTATTGATTTATAAGAATAAATTGATGTGTTAGATGTCGAGGAGGTTGGTTGGTGAGAAGAACAAGTTTTACTATTGAACTTATTTAAATATCCTTTATTGCTCCTTAGATGTTCTTTTCCTTACAATGTTCCTTACTCGGCTGTTCCTCACTGCGGTAGACTCTCCGGCTTGCGGAGCCACACATTGAACTAGCAGTCTGTTCACAGTCTCTGCTCTGCTTCATCCGCGCGATCGATTTATAGTAGATCGATCGCGCCGATTCAGCAGGCCCACCCGTCCTAGCAACGACCGTGCTGCTTACCGGTGCCGGTGTCGACATATGCCGCGTTGCACTTCGGACAATGCGGTAATGTGTCGCATCCTGTTTGGCAACCAGCAGTTCTTCCTAAAACTGCTGTTGTCCTGCAACCTAATCAGGTCATTGAGCAATGACAGTGATGTCTTATCACATTGCTCAATTGCCTCACTTTACTTAATTCTATTCTAAAAACTGCTGCACAACAGATGTATTACTTACGTAAATCGTCCTGCATTTTTCTCGCGAGAGCTCGATGCACGTGCACACTTCTGCTTCCGCGAAATGACAAAAAAGCAGCAAAACATTGTGCGTTGCATATGTTTTTAACATAAACGCTCTTTAACGTTTTCTGTTTCTTACATATATAGCGTGTATTTTTGAGTGTGTAGTAAAGTGCTCGATTGTTTTCTCAATATTATACATATATACCCCATTATTTTATTTGATCTATTGATATATAATCAAATATTAGTGTGACGTGCAAGTTTCATATTAAAGCAAGCTAACGGTTTTTGGAAACGTAGTATTCATTTGCAACGTTGGGGAGAAAACAATCTAGATCTGTAAGTTATTGAAAAATTTTTTTTCATTTCTTTCTTTTTTATTTTTTTTGTAATTGTCCTCTTATTATAATTTTTGTTCTCGTAGTTTTCTCTTTCTATCAAAATATGCGATATGTTAAAAAAAATATAAGCGAGGCTTTTGAGAAGCTTGGCTTCATGTTAATCGATATAAATATTGGATACAAAAAATACCTTCAAATGATAGTGTTACGTCCTGGAGACTCCACGGTCCCCTTTTTCATGCGACGCGACGCGCCAACGCATAGCGAACCCCTTTTTTTCAATAAATAGTAATAAATAACTCCAACGGGTCTCCTATCGTTTGGAAACTCAAAACTCCAGACGATAGGAGAACAA